>NC_058134.1:64745575-64890332 GCF_016433145.1 Gracilinanus agilis | reverse complement strand
TGAGATGTTCTCCTCCCTCTCTCAGTCCTCCACTGGAAGTACTCTCCCCTTTTCTTCCTCCTCCAGAGAATTATCCAGAATTCTCTCTGGTCTTAACTGTCACCAACTGTCACCAACCATCAGTCACTTCTTCTCTGGCTCCTTCTGTCCCATCCCCCTTTGCACAAATTCCATCCTTACATACCCTGTAAGTGGAACTATAGACTGATCCACAGTTTGGAGAGTAATGCAGAATTATGATTGAAGTTATAAAACTGTATATTTTTGATCCAGTGATAGCCCCATTAGGTTTATTTCTTACAGTGATCATGGAAAAAGGGAAAAGAATCTATATGTTCTAAAATATAACAACTCTTTTGTGGGAACAAAGAACTAGAAACTGAAGGGATGCCCATCAATTGGGCATAAATAAGTCATGGCATATGATTGTGATGCTACTGCACTACTATACCATAAGAAATGACAGACAAGTTAATTTTGGAAAGACCTATGTATAATTGTGAAGAGTGGAATGAGGAAACTCAAGAGGACATTATATACAGTGACAGAAGTATTGTGTGAAGAATGGTTTGTGTATGTCAACCTCCAGAGGAAATAAGTATCATTTTATATATACATATATCTTTTTGTCATATGATGGGAGGTGGTTGAGGGAGTTAGGGAGTTAACTGGATATTTTGATGTAACAAATAAACTGATTAATTAATTAATTAATTTTAAAAAGAGTTAATGGAAGTGAGACCAGAGCAGATCAACAGGCATTTTGGACATCTGGACAGAGGAGTAGTTATTGTCAAAATCCAGACTATTAGTGATTACCCTTAAAAAGGAGTCTGAAACAAATAAGCATGTTGAATCTTGAGTTCCTACAAATGATTGTACATTGTTCCTCCTGGAAAAGTTCCCAGAGATTTATTAAGAATTTCCAGGCAGTGGAAGTGTGTTTGGGGAAAATAGTATTTGTATGCTACTGATGGGAGACTGTCTAGGCACTTCAACTGAAACTCTGAATTCCCAAGGGTTTGGATCAAGCCCATAGAATGATTAATGACTTCTTGACTATGTGTGGCACAGCAAATAGATTGTTTGGTCTGGAATCAAGAAGACTCATCTTTCTGAGTTCACATCTGATCTCAGACATTTACCAGATTTACTTGGGCAAGTCACTTAACCCTGTTTCCCTCCATTTCCTCACCTGTAAAATAAGCTGGAGAAGGAAATGGCAAACCACTCCATTATCTTTGCCATGGAAACCCAAATGTTGACATGAAGAATTGGATATGACTGAATGTCAACAATTATTTTAGTATATTTTTATTTTATTCTTCTATTATTTTTTGAATTCTAATGAGCCACATGATTTATTCCATGTCCCCATCTTCCAATGATTAGAATTCATTGAAATACAGCAAAACTTGGAAGCAGGGCAACTTCCCCAGAGGGTGAGACCATGCCTAACATTCAGATTGAATCAATCCATGATGTTCACACCCCTAAAACTAAGGAGATAAGCATCTCCTCCCTAGAAAGTGGTTGGATTACAGAAGTCCTCATTCTGTGGAAACTCTAGAGACTGGTTATTTCTTTGGAATCATCCTATTACTCATTGGAATGCCACCTGGAGTTTAGTGGAGTATACATAGTGGGGCGAGTGACATCCCAAGATCTCTTTCCAACTCAGGATCCCATTCTTAAGAATAAGATCAGGCTAGTGACAGTAGTGACCCCTTGTGGTTAAACTTGCTACTGAAATACATAGGAAAAAGAGGGACACTAAAATATCTGGCAGCAGAATAAAGGGTTAGATGGATAGATAGATAGATAGATAGATAGATAGATAGATAGATAGATAGATAGATAGATAGATAGATAGACAGACAGACAGGCAGACAGACAGACAGACAGATGAGATAGACAGACAGATGAGATAGAGACAGGTAGACAGACAGATGCATGTATTTTATGTGTGTATACACACACATGTATATAATTTTCTTGTTTCTTGATCAACGGCATTCCAATAACCATATGATATCGCTTGATATTACAGGATCAACCCTGTAAATTTGTATTATAATGATTAGTAAAGAGTCAGCAATGAGTGATTCAACCTTATCATCTCACATCTATTAGTAAACTAAAAACTTCTTAAGGACTAGGCTTGCCACCCTTTTGTTTGTTTCCCCCTGCACCTAACATAATTCCTGGCATATGTTAGATATTTAATAAATGCTTGTGGATGGATTTATCTACTAAAAAACAATCTTTCTAACTCACAAAGAATGAGTCTGATTCAGAAACCCCAGAGAGGACAAGTAGGTCCTAAGGACACCTTGAGGGTTAAGGGGTCTATCTTAAATGAAGCCCATATTTCCAATTTGTCCTAGGATCTCTGGACCCATCTGAAACCCATAAGCCAGTAACGTAAAAGATAAATGTTATTATTGTCTACTCAGGAAACCTCCGAACTAAAGAGAATTAGGGATAAGCCAAATTATCTACTGCCAATTATCTTTCTATCTCTCCATTCCTCCTTGAGTTTTTCTTGAACTATGTGGGTGAGAAAAATGTTCTTTATTTTAATTTTACCTCCTGTATTTGTTTCTTAGTGAGGTTGATCCCCTTATATCAACTATAGTTTATGGATACTTAGTTTCAACTCTAATATCTCCTTCTCAATGAAGTCTTTCTCATCCCCCCAAATGCTAGGATCTTCTCCACCAAATTTCCTTCTACCTCTTTTGTTTTTGTGTTGTATACCCCTAACAGTATACATGCTATCTCTTCTGTTAAAATGTAAACTTGTTCACGATTGGGAGGGTTTGATTTATTTCTTTGTATCCTCAGCATCTAATATATTGCCTGACATGTATTAGACATATAATAAATGCTTATTCATCTGTGAATCATTCATGATAATGATATTTTAATTTGTACATTTATTTTTTTAATTGATTAAGAAAATTTTTCCATGGTTACATGATTCATGTTCTTTCCCTCCTCTCCTCTCATCCCCCTCCCATAGTCAACATGCAATTCCATTGGGTTTTTTAAGTTGTACATTTAAAATTAAAATGTTACTTAATTTTAATTTAGTGAATTCACAATAAAACCTAAGCCCCCTAGAAATATTTAGAGCTCTTGGTTTGAGGAAGCATGAATGTTTTCTGCTACTCCCTCTAATTTAAAACCAATTTACAAGAATAGAATGGCCAGGGCAGACTGATCGAAGAGGCCAGAAGTTCACAAGGGTGACCATCCAAAAATAATTCCACTCTGAGTTAAATTTCCAGGCTGTGGACTAAGGTTTGAATGCTAGAGTTAATAAATATAAGAAGAGAGTTAGGAACATTCATGTCCTAGAGACAGCAGTATGCAGGAGGCCCCCTGTCATTCCCAAGAATGGTATAAGTGGCATTCCATCTACTAGAAGCAAACAGGAAACATTTACTGAAGGACAAACCTGCTGGAACAATTATTATAACTGCTGCATGTATATCAATGACTCTGATAAGATAATTAGAGAGGCAATTGGAAGAGCAGGAAATCAGGCATTATGGTAGCTGAATTTTATTTTTCCCGAAACATTAGTCAGATTACTTGGGAGAAAGAGACCTTGCTACCTTGAAAAATAATTTTGCTCATGAGATTATGTAGACTGAAGTTGAATTGCTGTAGAAAATGGAATTTATTTGTGCCAAGGCTCTCACTCACTCATTCACATGTCTGAAAAAAGAACTGGTAGCTAGAGAGCAGCCTTCTTAATAACACATTTCCATCACCTATTGTTAACTTGTTGACAATGGTCTATTATCTTTGAAAATTCAAGAAATAATTTTTGATTTGATATTAAATTTAAACTTGCTAGAAAGGTTTAATTTTTTTTGTTTTGACCATAACAGCCAATAGTAAAAGATGAAAATTGGTCAAAATGATTTTATCTAACCATTCAGGGATGAGACTCACTCAATCAGTAAACTTTTATCAAGTTCTTAACTCTCTGCTGGAATAAGTTGAAAATAACATGGCCACAAATCAAATTCTTAGTAATTGTGATAAAAACAACAACAAAAATTATGTAACAATAATAGACTAAAAGAGACAGTGAATGGAGTTTGTCTCAAAGTCAAGAATATCATTGCTTTCAGTCCTGCTTCAGTGGCTCTAAGTCTGCAAATGGCAGAGAAGGTCTCCAATAGCACTGGTAGAGGAAGTTCCCAATGACCTGAAGATCCAAGGAAATCACAGATCTTTTCTCTATCCGTAATAATATCCGCAAGCAGAGCTAATAATCAGAAATAAGATTGGAAAGGGAAACAATGGTTCTTAATTGAGAATAAAAGAATGGTATATAATGCCTATTAGCTAAATATTCCCATGAACTCAATATGCACAACAGTTAGGAGCTAGGGATGGGCCTACTTACTCTAGAGGTATAGGTTCCAAATGAGCAAATTATTTAAGGATGAGAAGGTATGAAGTCAATTGGGCACATGGGCATCAATGGGACTACTGTTGGTCAAAGCCATGAGGCTGAGCCCCACAGGAACAGAATAAGGCTCTAACCATCAAAGGATTTGATTTCTAGGATATGATTCAGCAGACCATTCAGAACAAGGGATCATCAGCATTTGACTACACTAGAATATGCAGACTTCTAGAGATAATCTCTGAAGTTCCTTCTAGTTTTAAATAAAAAGTCTTAGGAGGAGATATTTTTGGGGTCTATAGAAGGAAAAAATGTTTCTCTTTGACATTTTTGGGGTATATAATAAGGACTGGAGAAGGGTAGAGGACAAAATAAACTTTTCTGTGGAAAATGACTAAGCATTTGGAGAACAGGGAGACCCCCAGACAGAACTCTGCACTAGGTCCAGACTTTCACATGCCATATCAAGTTTAATTCTTAAGAGGTTTTGCGGAGGATCAATCAGTTCAGTAGTCAAGGAAATAGAACTGAGCTCATGTGAAGGTCCACAATGACAAAAAGTATTTCAAGCAAAGAAGGATATAAAGAGAGTAGGTAATCTGTTACTGCTCTCAGACCACAATTAAATAATAAGAACCTTTACATACTGTCTATTATGAATCCTTCCATTTTACTGAGATTTCTCACTGGTCTCTCCTCTATGCCATTCCAAGACCATGTTCCCCACTGTAATATTATTAATAAAAATATATTATACATATAATTTATTATATAATATGTTTGTATATTATGTAATGTAATTATTATTTTTGTAGGCTTGAGAATTCTAGCAATGCTCTGCTTAGAAAGTCCAAATTTTTGAGTGATTTTTTTTAACCCCTTACCTTCCATCTTGGAATCAATATTGTGTATTGGTTCCAAGGCAGAAGAGTGGTAAGGGCTAGGCAATAGGGGTCAAGTGACTTGCCCAGGGTCACACAATCTGGGAAGTGTCTGAGGTCAGATCTGAACCTAGGACCTCCTGTCTCTAGGCCTGGCTCTCAATCCACTGTTACCCAGTTGCCCCTCAAGTGAATTTTTTTTTAAACCCTTGTACTTCGGTGTATTGTCTCATAGGTGGAAGAGTGGTAAGGGTGGGCAATGGAGGTCAAGTGACTTGCCCAGGGTCACACAGCTGGGAAGTGGCTGAGGCCGGGTTTGAACCTAGGACCTCCTGTCTCTAGGCCTGACTCTCACTCCACTGAGCTATCCAGCTGCCCCCCTCAAGTGATTTTTAAAAAAATGATTTAACATAGTAGGAATAAATAAGGGTAAATATGCTATAAAACTCCAGAGAACCAAGGAGCTAGGTGTACCTTTTTAGCAAAGTATTTGGTTTCCCTTTGGTCTAAAAGGAAAAGGGTAGAACCAACAGCAGCCTATAGAATTGCCATCACTTGTGTCTTTGTGAATGGAAGTAAGCATTAGAGATATAGCAAGTAGGGATGGGGAATGGCCCACTACCTTCAATCAGTAAGAACCTAAAAATGATGCCTAATCCTTATATGGCACTTCATGGTTACAGAATGCTTCATTAGTTAAACCTTATAGCAATACTAGGAAATAAGCAAGGATTTTTGTCTCCATTTTACAGATATGAAAACAGTTTACAGAGGTTTAGTGCTTTGCTCAAGGACACATGGCTAGTCACTGGAAATCAGGACTAGAACCTAGATCTCCTAACTCCCAGTCCAATGCTTCTCCTCTTCCTGCTTCTGTTTGCACTATTTTGCTTTATCATTTGCCAAAATGTAAACAGAGTAACCTAAATCATTGGGAAAGGAAAACAAAAGAGAACACTGGATATCTCTTGGCCTCTCCATAACAGAGGTTATGCTAGATAGGAAAAACTCTGCATGTACCATATATTTGGGGAGAAACTATATTAAAGAGTTCAGATAAAATTGGGGAGGGTTCAATGTCTTACTATGTCGAGAGGGAAAAGAGTTCAAGATGAATAGTAAACTCTCAAGAATGAAATTTTGAAGACTTAGGCAGAAGAATTTACAAATAAACAAAAGATAGAAAGCATTATAAGATATAAAATGGATAATTTTAAATACATTTAATTTTAAAAGTTTTGTATAAATAAAACTGATGTAGCCAAGATTAAAAGGAAAGTAGTTAAGTTGGGAGAAAATTTTCTAGACAGTTTCCCAGATAGAGATCTCATGTTTAAAATCTAGAGAGAACTTTGTCAAATTTATAAGAATATAAGCCATTCCTTAATTGATAAAAAGATATGAATAGAGAATTTTGGGTGGAGAAATCAAAGAAATATACATATATGTAAAATGCTCTAAATCATTATTAATTAAAGAAATGCAAATCACAATTCCTCTACTATTATCTCACACCTATTGAGTTGGCTAAAATGTCAAAAGGGAAAAATAACAAATGTTGGAGGGGATGTGGAAAAATGGGGACACTAAAACTGCCAATATAATTGTGAACTGATTCAACCATTTTTTTCAGTTTTCTTATTTTATTTTTTAATTTTATTGAATTGATTTAGAATATTTTCCATGGTTACATGATTCATGTTCTTTCCCTCTCCTCTTCCCAACCCCCTCCCATAGCCAATGAGCAATTCCACCAGGTTTTACGTGTGTCATTGATGAAGACCTATTTCCATATTATTAATATTTGCACTAGAGTGATTGTTTAGAGTCTACATGCCCAATCATATCCCCATCTACACATGTGATTAAGCAGTTGTTTTTCTTCTTTGTTTCTGCTCCTTCAGTTCTTTCTCTGGATATAGATAGTGTTCTTTCTCATAAGTCCCTCAAAATTGTCTTGGGTCATTGCATTGCTGCTAGTAGAGAAGCCCATTACGTTTGATTGTGCCACGGTGTTACTGTCTCTGTGTATAAGGTTCTCCTGGTTCTGCTCCTTTCACACTGCATCATTTCCTGGAGATTGTTCCAGTTTACATGGAATTTGTCCAGTTAGTTATTTCTTATAGCACAGTAGTATTCCATCACCAACAGATACGAAGGGCATCCCTTCATTTTCCAATTTTTTGCCACCACAAAGCACATGGCTATAAAAATTTTTGTACAAGTCTTTTTCTTTATTATCTCTTTGTGGTATATACCCAGCAGTGGTATGGCTTGGTCAAAGGACAGACAGTCTTTTAAAGCCCTTTGGGCATAATTCCAAATTGCCTTCCAGAATGGTTGTGATCCAACCATTTTGAAGAGCAATCTGGAATTATGTTCAAAGAGTTATGAAATTGTGCATACTTTTTGATCCAGCAATACCACTAATGAGTTTATTTCCTAAGATGATCAGGGAGAAAGGAAAAGAACTTATATGTTCTAAAGTATTTTTTTTTACCAGTTCTCTTTATGGTGGCAAAAACTGGAAACTGAAGGTAGTCCCATAAATTTGGGAATGGATAAATAAGTTATGTCATATGATCATGATGAAATACTACTTCACCCTAAAAATGATGAACAGGTTAATCTTTTAGACCATCTTAGAATCAATATTATGTATTGGTTCTAAGGCAGAACAACAGTAAGAGCTGGGCAATGGGAGGATCACAAGATTAGGAAGTGTTTTGAGGCCAGATTTGAACTAAATTCCTCCCATATTGTGATAATTAGATTAAGTCTACACTGCCCATCTTTAGATTTAATCACCAAAGGTGAGAGCACCTTCAATCTTGGGAAGTCCTAACCCAAGTGTGCTGGAGTGAGTGATGAGAGATGTGAGAATCATCTATTGTGATTGGACACGAAGGCTAGGGGAAGGCACTGGAAGTGACCCATAAGTGACCCCTTTAAAAAGAGGGAGTTGAGTGAGTTCCACGTGGTGAGTTTAAAGACTGAATCTTCCTGAACTTTTATTAAGAACCTTCTTTTATAGACTCTGTGAATGAAGTTTGCTCCATTCACCTCCAGGCCTCAGGCCCTTTAGCCCTCTGTTGAGGGTTAAGATCTACCTGGATTAATTAGTAGGATAGATTCTTATTTCCTTACTTTCTCTCTCTTTTCTAAAATGTAAATAAACTTCCATAAAAATCAATTTTGATTTGAGATTATTCTTAATTGAGGATTGATAATAGTTCAATCCTCTGGCTACCATCTTTAATATAATGAACCCATAAAACCCCCTTTTCACCCTTACAATATCCAGTCCTGACTTTCTGTCTACTGAGCCACTTAGATGATCATGGTTAATTTTTTTTTAAACCCTTGTACTTCGGTATATTGTCTCATAGGTGGAAGAGTGGTAAGGGTGGGCAATGGGGGTCAAGTGACTTGCCCAGGGTCACACAGCTGGGAAGTGGCTGAGGCCGGGTTTGAACCTAGGACCTCCTGTCTCTAGGCCTGACTCTCACTCCACTGAGCTACCCAGCTGCCCGGTCATGGTTAATTTTTAACAACACAGAAAGACCTACATGAAGTTAAGAAGAGTGAAATGAGTAGAACCAAGAGAATGTCATATACAGCAATAGAAACATTGCTTGAAGAATAACTTGTTTATATCTACCTCTGAGGAAAGAACTAAGTAAAAATAAGCAAGATATAGTTTTATAAATACATAATTCTTTTTTGTCATATGATGTCTTCTCTAATGAGGGGAGAGGAGGGAGGGAACTACCTAGGTATTTTAGTTTAACCAATAGAGAAATAAATTTAAATTTTAAAAAAATGGACACAGAAATTATTCAGATGAGAACAAAAACCATCTAATGAGCCTAATATGAATGCACAGGGAATTCAAGAGCAATTTCATATTTTAAAGAAGTATCAAAGATAGAAGAAGCAGGGGCAAGTGCCTGGGGATGATTTTTTTTTAAATTACATGATCCTATATAATTTTATCAGGAAAGGTAAAGCCCATAAGGAACTGAGGTTGGTAATAACTGTTAAGGGAAACAGAATAGAGGTTTTTTTTTTAAATCTCTTTGTTCTGCTTTGTTTTAAGCTATGCTGGGATGAGGGTGGAAAGAAAGAACAAGATTATTGGTTGGGGCAGAAGGAATGATGATAATGAATGATAATGAGAGAGCTAAACTACTCCACTCATATTTTGCTTTGATTCTGAAGAATGAACTTTGGATTCAAAATGATAAAACAGAGTGGTTGGCATGCATTGGAAACCAAAGAGATAGATGATCAACCTCCAATTGCCCTCAGTGAATTAAAATCACTGGACCATTTGGATTCCAGAGGACTGAAACAACTACCAGGTGTGACTTCTTAGTTGCTGTTGCTCATCTTTGAAAGTTCTTCGAGAGGAAATTGTGGTGGAGGGGTGGGCAGGGGTTGTATGGCAGTAGAGAAAGAAAGACAGGGAAATGTTATTTCAACTTTCAAAATAGGCAAAAAGGGGTCACCAACAATTATAGGCCAGTGATCCTGATTACTGTATTTGGACAAATCCTAAGTTATATTATTAAGGGGAAGATTTACAAACACTTAGAAATGGGAAAGAACTAACAGGGTTTCATTGAGAATAATTCCTGGCTGATCATTCTCATTTTCTCTTTTGACAGAGCAGATAGATACATTAAAAGAATGTAGCACACATAATAATATACCAAGGTTTCAGCGAGCAGTCAATAAATTCTCTTTGTCAATGCTTTGCTCTGCGTTTGAGCCTGGGTTCTCTCTGTCACAGCAGCCACTCACAGGCCATGTCCTTACTCCTAAGCTTTAACCTACTCTGTTTTTTGGATCTGGCTCAATTATCTGCTTCTTTGGCAGTCTAGTAGTCCTCCCTTCTCAAGGACCTACCATTTTGGTACCAAACTTAGTGCTGACCCTCATTCTGTTTAGCTTCCTGCAGCTTCCCCAACACCAGAAATGGGACTACAGGCATGAACTACCTCAACCTTCTCACTATTCTTTGCAGAAGATAAAAGAGAGAGATGTTAAACAAAACAATATTGATCAATGGATTTGGAACTGGCTGATGAATGGATTCAAGAGTAGTCTTTGGGGGCAGCTGGGTAGCTCAGTGGATTGAGAGTCAAGTCTAGAGACTTGGAAGTCCTAGGTTTAAATCTGGCATCAGGCACTTTCCAGCTGTGTGACCCTGGGCAAGTCACTTGACCCCCATTTCTAGCCATTACCACTCTTCTGCCTTGGAGCCAATACACAGTATTGACTCCAAGACAGAAGGTAAGGGTCAAAAAAAAAGAGTAGTCCTTACAGGGTCTTTGCCAACTTGTAGTAAAGTCTCTAATGGAATGTATGAAGGACAGATCTTGGACTCCATGTTATTTTTTTTTTCTCAATGACTTGAGTAACAGGATAAACGATACACTTCTAAAATTTGTAGATACCACAAATAACAACAAAACTAATATGTTAGCATTGACATAGTCCTAATTTAGGGTTTAAAAAAAGCTTAACTATGATATTTCCTCACAATAACCCTAGAAAGTAGGTGACATTAATATCTCCATTTAGACTGGACTAAATAAGTCTCTGAGACAGAATCTGAATGCAGGTCCTCCTCATTATAAGTCCAGTATTCTCTCCACTGGACCACCTTCAATGACTAGAAGAGAAAGTGAAGGTGACAACTTTGTGCCTCATTTAAATTCAATTTGAGCTCATCAAAAGACAATATCCAATGATGTCATTTTGATCTTCTTCAAATACTAAGGACAACCACCACTATGACCTATCCAAAAGCTTGGAGGAATCGTTAATGTAGTGTGTCAGAAAGCCCAGATCTGAAGAGACTTTGGCAGAGTAGAATAACAAACCATACCAAATAAGATGAAATTTGATAAGGCAAATGGAAAATTCTATACCTCAATTTTAAAAAAAATCAACTTTACAAATTCAACATGGTGAGAGGGAATATGGCTAGATCATGGGGTTTTAATGGACTTTCCAAGCTCAATATGGGTCAACAGTGTAAAAAAGACAAAAGCATTTATGCTATTCCAGGAGACATTGAGACACAGAAATTGCAGAATGATGGAGATAGTCGTTCTCAGATATCCTGCCCTGGTTAGTCCATATATATGGTACCACTATATTAATTTCTGGGCACCCTATTTCAAGAAAGATAAAGACAGACTTGAGCATTTCATAAGGGGTTGGTTAGTAAGATGGATGACTGGAGAACAGACCACATGAATTCAATGAAACAACAAGGAGGTGTTTAACATGGAGAGAGGTTTTGGGGGACTAATCTTCAAATATATGAAGGACTGTCAACACAGATGAGAACCATAGCTTATTCTACTTGATCCTTGGACACTGAATAAGAAACAGTGAATAGGTAAGTTGCAATGAGACAAATTAAGGAAATATTTCTGAAAAATTAAAGAATGGAATGGACCTTAGGAGAAAGTGATAGGTTCTCCTCCATTTGGAAATATGCCAGGAGAGGCTAGCTGATTACTTGTTGGAATGTTGTAGAGAGGATTCTTGGTTAGAAATGGATCAAATTAAATGGCTTCTGGGACTCTCTCGAGCTCTCAAATTCTATAAGGATAATGGCAGCATTGAAGATCACAAAAAAGGAACACACAGTGAAGATTGGTAGAAGAGTAGGAGCAAAAGAATGAGATTAAAATGAACAAGCCACAGTTGTGGCCAGCTGCCTTTTAATATTTATCCGTTGTGCTTTTAAAATACTAAAATGTTTTCAGAAGGCTAAAATCAAGGAAAGCGGTGAAAATACATAGCATTTTTAATGAGATGTGAAAATATAATTCAAAGAAAATGAAAAATGATTTCAGTTTGCTTTTCTCTCCTAACAGAACAAGAATGATATTCAGTCACACTAATTCAGAGCACTTTGCAGGAATTCAAGCAAACTTTGTCCATTAAGAGCAATGGGGATTTAGTACCCAAAGTTCCTGCTTTGTCACTTGCAGAATTTCCCCTGAAGTCACTGAAGTGAAAGGTGATTAGATTAAGCTTCAGCTAGATAAATCCCCATACACATCCAAAACAGTGGAGAGTAATGAGTACAATGTTATCCACAGAGCTGAGACCTCCCCAGCTCTGGCATCAGTCTTAGAGAAGAGGATTTTTATCTATTAGTCTTTTAAGGGGGAAAAAAGTCTTTAGCAACCACAGTGAATCCCTTTCCAGCAATTTAGCAAAATTAAAGAAGCTTATAAAACAGGTAAGGACATATTATGTTGTTTATCATCATTTGGCCCAAACCACTGGGAATGCAAAATGCCATAAATATTTAAGAAGTGCTCAGGATAGTCTAATTCTGCTCTCTGCTATTTATTATTTTGCAATAGACAGATTACCTAAATGTATTCTAGCATTCAGTAATTGTTTTTGGATTATGTACTAATATATTCATTTACTAAGTATGTATAAAAGAATGCATACTAATGTAAAAAGCTGTGACCCTTTTTGCATAACTTAACAAATTTTAATGAGTGATAATTTAATTTAGCAGATTCAACCTCAGATCCGCTTCTGTAATGAATATGTTTATGCTTCATCAACAGAGACTTTTTTCAAGAATTCATGGAGATGGAGCCCATTATAGTAGAATGCATTGAACTAGGAGTACGGAGATCTAGATTCTAATCTTGGACCTGACCCTTACTCCTTGGTGGCCATGGGTAAACCAGTTAAGGTCTCTGAGCCTCAGCATTCCTTGACTGTAAAACAGAAATATTACTACTCATATTACCTATTGTTCGTAGCCCTCAACAAAGTACTTTGAATATTTCTAAGTGCTATATAAAAATGAACTATTATTTTTATATCAATGAAAAAATGGAATGGAATGAATTCTTTCCTAGAATGAGAGCTGTGCGTAGGGTAGGGGCACTGGAAGCCTTCCACCAGACTGCTGAATTGAGAGCGTGTTAACAGCACTTGAAGTACTTCACCGGTTTATAAACAGCAGAATCCCCCACCCTGTTAATACTTCTGTTTCTGTATCCCTAGCATCTAACATCATGCCTGGCTCATGGTATCTGCTTAATAAATGCTTGTTACAAATTGATAGACAATTAATTTTAAAAGGAATGCACCAGATGGCATATGCTTCTTTCTTTGAAAACCCACCTGACTCCTAGGGAAGCTCCTTCCCATCCTGGACCTGTCCAGTATCCCAACCATCTCTCACCCTGTGGCCTCTCCAAGGCATCTTTTGTGCCATCTGCCCCATAGCATTTGTGCTACTTGCACAAAAAATGAAAAGCAAAGATCGCTAGTTATAGCTCTGCCTAGAACAAAAACAATTCTTTGGAGATTAAATGAGAAAAGAAACAGAAGCTGAATGAGCAGTTATAGGCAAGACTTGTGAATAGGTACAAGGAAAGACTAGTTAACCAACATAACAAGATTCCCCGCCATATGCAATATTTGAGAGATGCAATTTTAGAAAATAAAATTCCCCCTCATCTGAAACAATACTATTTGAAAAGTACATTGTTTCAATATAAGTCAAGTCTGAATTTAACAAATTGATCTTACCTGATCTGGTCCACCTTCTCACACAGTTTGAAACCAAGCTGTCTTCTAATCTAGGCTTCCTATAATTGTTTTCTGCAAGGCTAAAAAAAAAAAATACAAACACACACAAAACAAAAGCGGAGGTCATTTTGGGCTTCTTGATTGAGATAATATGTATCTGTTACCATGCTATTTTCCTCCTTACTACTGACGCTTCTGAATGCCGTATCTCCAGGCATTATGGCTCATGTAGGGCCACCATGTGATGTTAATGAGATATAATGGAAAATGGATAGATGAGTGTCAAGATTTTGCCTTATATCCTCTACCATGGATGTTCACACTGTCACATTCATCGTTTATGTGGAGAGCTTTCTTTCTTTGGCATTCATTGTAATGAATATAAAAGCCTGTCTCATAATACATGTCAATTATGCCTAAATTAAAAGTTTTAGTCAACATGGTTTATTCAGGCGCTACCCAAGAGAATCTTAATTTCTGTAGTTTTTAGTTCAATTTTTACAGGATACAAGACTGTCCAGTAAAACCTACAATATCACCCAATTGGAAATTATAATTACTTAATATGCAACTGCAAAGTTTCTAACTAATACACATATTCTCATGATCAAAAAGTATAGGTTACTAGATTAATATCATGTATCCAAGATTCAGTATTATTAGTAATCAAGTGACTTGTATGCAAAGATGGATAACATTAAGTTGGGGATCCTATAGGAATATCTTCAAAACAATATCTGAAATTAATTTCATAAGGATATTTCTAGAGCAAATCTTGCCTTAAAGATAGAAGGATCTGAAATTAAATTGAATATTCTTAATAAAATACTGAAAAATGCTGAGAACATGACCTCTTTTAGGTACAATAACTGTAATGAAGATAGCTACCTCTAGGACTATTTGCATTAAATGTGAGTAGGATACATGAAAATCTTCAAAACTCAATATAATTTTAGGAAAGGGGAAAATTAGAACAGGTTATGAATGCCTTTACCAAAGATCCCTGAGTTAACTCTTCACAGCCATGCCATTCTTATGCCCAGCAAGACAATGCAGTAATCCCTACTCCCCATTTATTATAACTTTAAGAGAACGGGGTTATTTTATTCTTTCCATGTTCAGCACCTAGTAAAGTGCCTGTGACATTGTAGGTAACTGATCTTTATTAATTCTTGCTTATTAAATGGCATGGCTGAAAATCTACTGTTATGGCTGTATGTTCAAAATGTTTTTGTATTATAAAAATATTGTGTTAGAATTCTAAAAATATGACCAATCTTCAGGGCATTGATACATCATTTGAGAGCCCCAAGAAAGTATCTAGAAGTGGTAGCTGGAGCAACAACCAGAACAAAATGTACACCATCTAATTTTTTACCATAGGAGTCACTCAGAAGAGAGGCAAATGATGAAATGGATAGAAAACAGGTCTTGAAGCAAGGAAGATCTTGGTTCAAGTCTTACCTTTGAAATATATTGGTCAAGGACTCTGACCTTATCTCTCAATATTCTGAGTAATTCATTGACTCTCTAAGTTGCAGGGAAGGTGAAGTCCTATATTAGTAGAGGGAGTTTACTCACTAAGGGGATTCCTACAACAATGAAATCATTGGTCTAGTATTTAACCCTAACCATATCCATCAGTAGTCTAGTGAAAGAAGCCCTGGGCAGTTATTAAACATAGATCTATACAATAAGAAATGCAGTCCAATAACTTTCCAAAAAAAGGAAACATAACATGATAGATGGTTACCTGGGCAATAAGGGAGTTAGTAAAGAAGCTAAAACTGTTCTGTGCTTATTTTTCCCTTAGGATGAAGATGCTACAAAAGGAAGCCCAAGACCAGAATTTTTTTTAAAAAGCATTATCTCTTGTACCACAAATGAGTTCCATCAATAATGGCTGTAAAATGAATTTCAGTGAAACAAATTCTATCTCCCAGCACTCCTGAATAAAACTCCAGAGCCGGGTATACTGGATGACCCAAAGGAGGCATTTAAGAAATGTTTCTTAGGGAAGCTAAGTAGCACAGTGGAGAGAGTGCCATGCCTGAAGTTGGGAGTACCTGGGTTCATATGTGACCTCAGACACTTCTCAGCTATGTGACCCTCCACAACTCAATTTGCCTAGCCTTTACCACTCTTCTGCCTAGAATTTACACTAAGAAAGATGGTAAGGAGGGTTTTTTAAAAAAAGAAGGAATATTTGTTGATAGATTGATTGAAGTTTCAGAGAAGCATTTTCCACAGCCAAAACATAACAAGCTGATTCAAACGTTTAAATGGAACCATGGTTAATATGGTAATCAGACTCAAATAACTCGAGAATTTTGGAATGCTTCAAGTTATGTCTGTGGGAGATATTATCACTTAGAACTTCACATTTCCTTTGATGACACTTAGCAAAGTGCTTGGTTATTTTGTTTAGACATATCAGTCATGTCCAACTCTGCATGGCTTCATTTGGGGTTTTCTTGGCAAATAAGCTGAAATGGTTTGCTATTTCCTTTTCCAACTCATTTTACAGATGATGAAACTAAGGCAGAGTTAAGTGACTTGCCCAGGGTCATATAGCCGAAGCCATATTTGAACTCAAGTTTTATTCACTGATTGACTAAGTCTAAAAATCCTTTCCAACATAGTTTATGCCTTATCTTTCTCAATTTCTACCATCACAAACAATAGGATTTGATATCTCTGAATCCTTTCCCTAAACTCAGTTTCCATAATTTTCCTTTCCTACTCTTATCTGGTCATTCGAAAAATGTATACTAAGGTCTAGAGAGAATAAAGGGAATCATGTTTTATAAGCTAGAATTAGACTTTTGGAACTAACTCATTACTCCCAAGAACTAAGAGAAGTAAATCTTGAAAGAGTTTAGATAAATTCATGGATGATAAATCCAAAATGGGCAATTAAGGAATGACAAGGGTACCTGAGGTTGAAGCTGCAGAAGGTAAAATATCCCGTAAAGTTAGTATCAGACAGATACTGAGTTGGATGGATCACTACCATGCTCAAGTGTGGCATTTTTTATATTCTTAGAATCAGGAGGTTTTAGAGATGGAATGGACCTTGGAATTTACCAAATGTAACCCTCTCAATTTTATCATTTTGGAAAACAAAACCCAGATAAATTAAATAAGTTCTTCAAGGCCATATAACTATTTAGGGATGGAGCTATGACAGCAAGCTTGATTTCCAGCCTCCAAATCTCAATTTTTTTAATAGTTGGCTTGCGGGCATGTGCTCAAAATATTTCAACTGCTCTTCCCTGAAAGGATTTGGGTGGCCTTTCTGTTTCCCTTTTGGAAGATGGAAGAGACTAGACATGCCTGCACAGAAAGCTTAAAGGGAACTTTCTGGGTTAGTGACCATGAAGGACCAATACTTGCTTGAAAAGCACTAGGCTGCTAAACAAACACTGAGAAGCTCCCTGGTCAAGATGGGTGTTCTGGGAGTCTGATTCTGTGTAGTATGTCGAAATGAGGACATTCTAAGCACCGTAAGCATTTGAGTCAGTAGACTATTGCAATTCCTTGGAGGCCACTGACTCGTTACGCATCAATTCTTAACCTTTTTTATGTCATGGATCCTTTTGGGCAGTCTAGTTAAACCTATGACTCTCTTCTCCAGAAACAATATTTTTAAATGCATAATATAAAGTATATGCAATTACAATGGAAACCAAAGGTTAGTGTAAATAAGGGTGTATTTATTGTTCCATCTACATCCATGGACCCCCTAAAATCTAACCATGGACCAAGTCAGGAACCCCTGTACTAGAAATTGAGAAAAACACTCAACCTGCCAGATGTTCAACCCATGCTTGCAACACAACCAGCATTAGAGTCACAGTTCAGAGACTTCACTAATGTGTGCTATGAGATCGTGGGGATGGTGACTGAGCATCTATGGACAACATGGATGGAGCTGAGCTGAATGGGGGCTAGATCTGCTTTGCTTTAATGTTCTTTAAGGAACCCCCCTCTATATTGTGATGATACTTGCAGAGTTCTAGGGACTTCCAAAGAGAATGACTAAAGTCAGAATAGGACATTATAGAGGGAACTCTGGGTCGCTGATATTACAAGAAAGAGTCCTAAGATTGAAACTTATATCTCCAGTGATCAGAGCCTGATATATGGGTGTGATCTGAGAGTGTTGTGATAGGAGACCAAGTGACATAGATGCAAAAATTCCTGTAAATAAATCACAATGTACAGAGAGTTTGAGGATTCATGATTTTATCACTTCACACATTCTTCCCTCCACTGAAGATCTTCAAGAGTTCCTGAGACCATGGAGACAGGAAGTTTTGGTTTAAAATCTGGCCTCAGACATTTCCTAGTTGTGTGACCCTGGGTGAGTCACTTAATTCTAATTGCCAGATGTGGGCCCCAGGAAATGTTCTATCCCAGGTGACATTATTCCTAATCTGACAAATACAATGAGTAGGATACAATGAAACTTCAAAAAAGTTGCCTTAGAAACAGACTGACAGATGAGCACTTCCTTTCCTGGCCCATATTGTTCATCTGCCTTAGGACCAATACTTAGTGTTGATTCTAAGATAGAAGGCAAGAGGTTAAAAAGAATTACTGAGAACAAAAAAATCCATCATCCTATGGAAAAATGAGTGATACAGTTCTCTCCATCTTGCTAAGTTAGCCCTCAGAATTACTATATCTAAATGAAACACTGAGTCCACACTTTCTGGTTTAGTATATTGTGCCACAGCTTTTAAGTTGGCAAAGCCCTTAAAAACTCAGGGCTGAATGTGAAAGTAAAGGAAAATAATGAAAGTTGGAAGGGATGTGGCAAAATTGAGACACTAATATACTGCTGGTGGAGTTGTGAATTGATCCAACCATTGTGGAAGGCAATTTGAAATTATGCCCAAAAGGTTTTAAAATACTGTCTGCCCTTTGATCCAGCCATACCACCACTAGGTTTGTACCCCAAAGAGATAATAATGAAAAATACTCGTATAAAAATATTTATAGCCGTGATCTTTGTGGTGGCAAAAATGGAAAATGAGGGGCTTCGATTGGGAAATGGCTGGACAAATTGTGGTATCTGTTGGTGATAGAATACTACTATTGTGCTAAAAGGAATAATGAACTGGAGGAATTCCATGTGAACTGGAGAGACCTCCAGGAACTGATACAGAGTGAAAGGAGCAGAACCAGGAGAACATTGTACACAGAAACTGAAACATTGTGGGGCGATACATATTTACTACTGATAGCAATGCAACAATCCAGGAAAATCCCAAGGGACTTATGAAAAAGAAAGCTATCCACATTGAGAGAAAGAACTGTGGAAACACAGAAGAAAACCATTTGATTTTTCACTTGTTTATATGGGTATTGGATGTGGGGTTTGGGTTTTTAAAAGATTATTACAGGGGGCAGCTGGGTAGCTCAGTGGATTGAGAGCCAGGCCTAGAGACGGGAGGTCCTAGGTTCAAATTTGACCTCAGATACTTCCCAGCTGTGTGACCCTGGGCAAGTCACTTGACCCCCATTGCCTACCCTTACCACTCTTCTGCCTTGGAGCCAATATACAGTATTGACTCCAAGACGGAAGGTAAGGGTTTAAAAAAAAAGATTATTACAAAAATGATTAATATGGAAATAGGCATTGAGTGATAATACATGTATAACCCAGTGGAATTACTTGTCGGCTTTGGGAGTGGGGAGGGGAAAAAAGAGATGGAAAGTACATGAATCATGTAACCATGAAAAAATACTTAAATTAAAATAAAATAAAAATAAATAAATAAATGTAAAAAAAGAATTCAGGGCTGAAGATAGCTATAGTAAGAGATAAATAGATGAATACAAAAAAGAGATATAGATATACGAGATCAATAAGCCACAAATTTGATTAATCATTACATGTAATATTATTTGACACCTGAATTTAAGGGGCACAAAATAAAAAGTAAATGATTTATATAGGAAGTGGCAACACACTATAGAAAGACCACTGACTCTTTAAATGAGAGGTTTTGGACTCGCATACTATCATGCTTGTTTCTTGTGTAACCATGGGTGAGCCACTAATGTAGCTAAAATGAAGTTAGATTACATGGTTCTAGAACTATGATCCTAAGACCTAAAGATTTTTGGGGGGAGTCAGAGTAGTGACATACACAGATCCACGTGTAAAAACCAGTGTTCTGATAGCAGTTGGAGGGTGAAGGGCCTGGGTGATCATGGTGATGGTTTAAGTAGAAAAGAAGGGATAAAGTAAGAGAGATTGCAGGGCTGACATAAATAGAACCTGGTGGGCTACATATAAAAGGTGAGGGAAAAGGAAGAGTTTTTTTTTTTTTTTTTTTTAAACAGAGAGATAAGATAAACACTGTTGTTACTGATATATTTGGGGAAGTGAGAAGGAAGAGGGAAAGAAGCAACTAGGTAGCACAGTAGATACAGAGTCAGACCTGGAGTCAGGAGGACCTGGGTTCAGATGTGACCTGAGGCACCACCTAGTTGTATGACTGGGCAACTCATTTAACCCCAATTGCCTTGCCCTGACTGTTCTTCTGCCTTGGAATCAATACTTAGATAGAAGTAGATAGATAGAAGTAGAGTGTTTAAAAAGAAAAGAGAAGGAAGAGGAAAAGAATAAATTTGGTTTTAGACAAAAGATCATGGATTTAGAGCTGAAAAGTTTCTACAAGGCACCAAATAAAGTATGATGGCAGAGGAATTTGCCTGGATAAAAAGAAAAGCTAAGCCTTTTATGAAATCTGATGGAAGCTGAAGAGATTACACAAAAACTGAGAAGTTTTGAGGGATGGAGAAGAGGGGGCTATGAAAGCCTCCATCTGAGGGCTTTAGTTTTCTTAGGAAAGCTACTCATGAGCAGCTATGAATTTGTTGAAGGCAAAGGGGGAAGGTGAAAGTAGGCGGGGGTGGGGGGACAGGCCAAATGGGAAACACTTGGGAGCTGATGCTTTGGGCAATGAGATGAGAAACAAGAAGGGAAGTGTAAGATTATCTAGAAGCACTGAGGCCCCTCAAATAACAAACATGTGAAATATGTGAAACTCTCTAAACTTGTCCTAAGGATAACATTATTTAGGATACATATACTCCATGTATGCATGGTTGCTTTTATCACATGAGTTCCCAAATATTGCCAATAGACAAGCTCAATAGAGTGCAGTCCTGGGAGGCAGCCTGTGGCAGTGGAAAGGGAATCTGAGTTTGGAATCAGAGGACCTTAGTTGGAATCTTGAATCTGCATCTATATGACTTAAGGGAAAGTCACTAACCCTCTCTGCACCTCAGTTTCCTTATTGTAAAATAAGAAGTTGGACAAGATGGTCTCTAAAATCCCTCTCAGACCTAATTTGCTGAGCCTCTAAATTTCCAAGGCTGACTTTAGTCCTTCCCGTGGATTCTGCTAAAAACTAAGAATGGGCTCTAGAAATGGTTGATTGTCTTAGTCATAATAATATAATTGAATTTCCTTCTTTCTGTAACTACTTCCACAAAGTCTTCCAATATCTATTTAGAGAAACTTTGAATTATAGTCCTGAAAGTGATCTTAGATATCATATAGTTCAAGATTTTCATTTTGCATATGAGTAAGTTAGATAGTACAGTGGATAGAACACTGGGCCTGGAATCAGGAAAATCCAAATTTAAATCTGGTCCCAGAGAGGTGTGTGTGACTCTGTGCAAGTCACTGAACCTCTATTTGCCTCCGTTCTCTCAAATTTAAAATGAGGATAACAATAGCATTTATCTCCCGGGGTTGTTGTGAGGAGCAAATGAGATAATATTCATAAAGCATCCAGTCCAGTGTCTGGCCATAATAGGTGCTCAATAAATACTTATTCCCTTCCCCTCCTGGGTTTCTCTTGAGACCAAGAGAGATGTTATGATTTGCCCAAGGTAACTTCCATAGAAAGGCACCTAGTTCATAAAAGACTCAGGACTAGATTTCCATCCTCTTGGAGCCTCCATCTTTTTATTGCCGCTGATAGAATGAAATTCAAGTGTTCTCACTTTCCTTCCTTTGATCATCAGTATCTAGAGTCTTTCTACTGAGTTGCAGATAGGAGGCAGAGCATTGATAAATTTCTCTCGAAATAGCACTCACCAAAAAAAGACAAGTACATAATTTAAAAGGTCTGGAGACAAGAACAGACTTACTCTTCCTAGAAAAGCTAAATAAAATCAGAGAAGATAGTAACATATTTGGCATTTGGGGCTTCCATCATGCCATGAAAAAATGTTAACAATAGCAAATTGTTTACAGGGAACACCAGATTCAATCCACAACCTTTATTGATTTGATTAGATTAAGAGAAATGGGATCAATAAATTTTTCCATTTATTACCAAATAGGGGAAAATTTGGCAAATCTTATCTAGACCCTTCAAATATAAGACTGAGTTATTATTATCTTTTCCTAAATCTGCTTTCTAGCTTCTCTATTTCTGCTAATGGCACTGCCATCATCCTACTCACTCAGGATCATAACCTTAGAACTATCTTTGACTCTCTTCTCTCCTGGGCCCTTCTACATCCAATCATCCTGTCATTTCAATTTTCCCAACAACTCTCACAGCTGTCTCATTCTCCAGTACTACTGTTACCATTCTAGTATAAGCATTAATTTCTTCACTCCCAGCCTGTTATCTTAGTCTCTTAACTGGTCCTTTTGTCAAAGTCTACCTCTTTTCCAATCTGTCCTCCATACCACTGCCTGAGTAATCTTCCTAATAACCTAGAATTGATTTCTTCACTCCACAAATAAAGGATACTTTTGAGGGCTTCCTCACTGTCTGATTCTCCTTTACTGTTAATCTTTCCTAGGTCAATTATCTCCAATTTTTAGCTCTCTATATATCTTGTTTGTACATAGTTGTCTACATGTGTTCTGTCCCATTATACTGTGGGCTCTTTCAGAGTAAGGACTGTTTTTTGCCTTTCTTTGTACCTCTAGTTCTTGGTATAGGATCCTGGCATAAAATGGGCAAATAATAAACACTTAATGACTGAATATTTTTGAATAAAGTTTAAACTTCTGACTAGAATCCAGAGCTTTCTAAATCCCTCCTCCAATCTGATAGTCCAACTTTATCTAAAACAGCTCCCTTTCATATGTACTGTGTTTGAGCCAAGTTATAATACTCTGCAACCTCCATTTTTAACCTATTTTTCCTCATCTTTGCACTTTTTCTCATGCTATCTCCATGACTAGAGTATATTTCCTGTGACATGCAGAAATGGGTAGCCATTTTCTGTGGGTGCAAGTTAGCAGTTTGCCACTTTGGAACACAGAACCTGGCAGAGCACCCAGGGTGTGTGCCAGGGTGACAGTTAAGGATAGAGTATAAAAGGAGGTCTACAAATCCCTGGGGTCTTCACTTCTCTCTCTCATCTCAAGGGTTAGGGAGGAGGTGGTGGTTCTGGGCCCCTTGGGTGGTTTGGGAGATTTGGTTAGGCAGGCAGGTAGGGACAACCTCCATTGCTAGCCAAATTCAATACCTCATTGGCATAACCAACAACCTTCTGTTCAAGCTAGTGTCAATGGCTACTATCAAGAATAGCATCTGACCCAGGGATCAGACAGCCTCTGGGCTCAGCTACAAAGCAAGAGAGTTGGGAAGTGCCCTCAAGGTTTTCTCTTACTCTGCACCTAGGAACAACAACTAGTGTTTCAAGATTTATTTAGTGTCAAATACTAGGCAAGAACTTTAGGGTTCCTTCTCCCATCTACCTACACCTTTTACCTACTATCAGTTTGGTTAAAAATAAACCCTGTTTAACCCTAAAGCCTAAACGATTTTGAAGCCATTTGCTTACTTTACCAACAGCAATTAGTCTTTAGCAGTCAGATCCAGTTAACATCATTAGCTGGCCCTAGCCTTTCCAAGCCAGTGTTAACCATCATTAACTTAAGGTTTCAGGAAGTCACAATCTACTTCCTGGAAACATTTCCAACTGCCTGGCTGGATTGGTTCCAAGGCCCAGGGTCTTTGGCAGAGAATCTTGGGCTTTAAAGGAGACTTAACCCAGCTGGTATGGGTGCAAATCCAAACCCACATTTACCCATGGTTAGGGTCTCTCTCCCTATTTATTTTCCATCATCAGCATTTGCCCTTGCCTGCTGATAACATTCCCCTCTCCCACTCAGTTTGTTGAAATCCCTCCCTTCCATCAAGGTCCAAATCAGATACTACTTTCTCCATGAAAACTTCTCTAAGTCTCCTCAAGTGAAGGTGATCTTTCTCTCTTCATCTTTCTTAAAATACTCTAAGTATCTTTTGGGAGTAATTTCACTTTTTGTTCAATCATTGGTCTTTATTTTCTCATCTTCTCTGACATCAAGGTGTAACTCATGATACATCTATCTTGGTATACTTAATACTAAGACAATAAAGCAAATCCCTGGTGGCTGGTTCACCTAGGTTTTTCTCTCATTCTGTGATCAAACCTTCTAAAGTAAGGGAGAAAAACTGGCTAGCCTAGTTAAATTGGCCAGTAGGGAATTCTGGCAAGATGACTGAGGGAGAGGTCATTCTGTGCTCAGCTTCCCCTCATTAATAAAAATTACAAGAGCTATGCCAAACAATGTAAAAGAACAACAACAAAACTGAGACAGAAAAAGAATTAATCACAAGAAAATCTCAAGAAATCTGAAAAAAGTAAACAAACAAAAAAAGAAACCAGAATAATGAATAAATATTGTAGAGTAAAATAAATCACAGGGAAAACCTTATGGAGAAAAATGCCACAAAACATTACCAACACCACTAGGAATAGTAATAGAAAAATCACAAGGTACTCCTGTAATAAAGAAATCAACCAAATAAAGAATAATATGGAATATATTAATAATTAATAAAGAATATCATAAATAAAGAAAATCAACTAAAAAGGGAAGAAATAAGTTTGGGAATGAGAAAAAAGAAAAGAAATTAAAGTTCTCAAAGAAGAAATCAAAAAATAAAAAAAATAGACAACAGAACAATTTATGAAAATATTCTAAAAAAAACAGTAGATTCTCTGAATCTATAGATTTGGTCTCAAGAATACATGTATAGAAGAAGATATGACAGAACAAATTGAAAAGGCAACACTACTGGATGATCAATCAAGACAGATATATGTAAGATAAGATAACTGAATTTGAAGACAGATTAGAGTGAAAAAAAAAAGCTGAGACTTATTAATCTTCCATAAAAACACAGGACCAATACTGGACACTTCAGGAAAATGTGTATGAAAATTGTCCAGAAGTAATGGAAACAGAAAACAAAGTACAGATAAGATAAAAATGCAGATCACTAAGTAGGAGAAACCCTCAGTTCTGTTAACCCATAAATGTAGTGGCCAAATTCTAGAACTTTAATAATAAACAACAGATTTTGTAAGCGGCCTGTGGGAAAACCTTCAAATACCAAGGAAAAGTAGTCTTATTTTTATCCAAGATTATTCTTCATTGAAAATAAAGGAAATAAAAAGCTACTACAAAAAGCAAAGGGAATCAATCTGTACCTCCAAAATAATTTATCCTGCAATGTTAAGCTCAACCAGCAAAGGAAATTAATTGGATTTTACTGAAGAGAATTTTAATATACACCAAAGAAACACAAGAAAGTTAGTTAAGCCCAAATATCATGAAAAGATCAAATAGATAAAGGATTGTTTGCATGTTTCATGGGAAAGACAGGGATATTGTATTTTTAAATTCACTTTCCAAATTCAAAAGCACAAATATAAATGGAGAGTCACTAAAAGATTTGAAAGGGAACAATTATGGACCAAAACTCTAAAAGGAATATCAAACAATAAAGAGAAGAACTTGGAAGGGAAAATAACTAAAACAAAAATTATTTGAATTAGTTGTGAAAATGATTATTCAATAGAGGAGTAGGAAAAAATTGGTGGCAGGGAGGATATGGTAAGGGTATCCAGAAACATTATATCTGCAATTAGCAAAGGAAGAAACAAAGCAATCTTCCTTTGAAAGTCATATTTCATCAGAGGATCATTAAAAAAACAAAAAAGAACAATTAATAAATTCATACCATGAAGAGAAGAGAAAGCTTTGGAGTTTATATAATCTTGAATTAACTGGATAGGAGCTTCAAAGTTCTTCAAAGTTCATAGGAACCAAATGGCAGGGAGTGAAAGACATAAGTGGCTCAAGATCTCAGAATACGCATCTAGCACTCTTCCCTTCATAATATAATCCTTCCTTTGTTAATTAATATTTTTGATAATGCAACCAATATAGGTATTCGGGGAAAGGAGAAACTGAGAGGATCCTGAGAGATACAGCTATCAGGTATGGGAAAAGGAGGAGAAAAAGCTATTGTCTTTTCGATATCCCGCCTGAGGGACAATGAAAGAACAAAGGATGAGAAGTTATGGATGAAGCCCATGGAGGGGAAACAGAAGTCATCTCAGAATTTTAAATAAATTTGAAGGAGGAAGAAACAAGTAGGATCATAGACTGGAAAAGGTAAGGCACCAAGGAGATTTTTTTCATTCAATTTCTCCATATATTCCAGAGGGAAACAAGTGAGGAATAAAATCCAGAGGGATTAGATTTACAGATTCATAGAATTTCAAAACTGGAAAGAATCTTAGTAGCCACCTAGTTTAATTCATATCTTGACCAAGAGTCTCTTTACATAATACTAACAAATGGTCCTCTGGCATCTGCTTGAATTCCTGAGAGGAAATCTACTATGTTCTATCCATTCATTCTCTTTTGAATCTCTTTAATGTTTAGTTATAATTATCATTAAAATTCCCAATTTCAAGCCTAAATATATCTCTTTGTAACTTCTACACATTATTATTATTTCCATTCCTCTGTGATCAAAGATAAAAATTATAATCTCTCTTTTATGATGGTTCTCAAAGTACTTAAAGACAACTATCAGTCTCAAGATATGATTAAGTTCAAGGTATACGAAGTGAGCTGAGTTTGAGTCTTACCTCTAATACATAAGGGGATAGAAAAGGTGTAGATTGTCATTGGTATAGAAATTTGTAACATTGAGATAACATACTAAAATAAATGCAATGTAACCAAAATGGTCTTCAGGAAAAATTTAATGAAGTCTTGCCAGAAATGAGTAATAGATCCTTCTTCCTCAAATATACTGAATAATTTTTCCTCTCTCTTCTTCACTGAATAATTTTTCCTTTCTCCTGCCCACAGCCACAAGGGCAGTGAAATGCAGTCCATCTGCCCTGGTTCTATTGCCTTCCCTGCTTTAATGCTGAATCAACCAGCTCCCTCCCAGGCTATAGTGATGGCAGCTCCCCTAATGACAGAGCTGACGAATACACACAGTTTAAGAAATAATTGCTGAATTAAATTGCTTCATTATTGTGGGCTAAAACATCTCGTCCACCAGAATGAACATTCTATAGCACAAATGAAAATGAGTAGGCAGTGAGCATATACAATTTGGTGATAATTTTGATAAGTATAATAATGGCAATGAATGACATCACTGAAAATGAAAGTGATGAAATGTTAGGAAAACATATTTCCAAAGAAGAATACCCAGATCATTTTTTATTCATGTCACCATTCCAAAATGTGGAATTCGAAAGTTATATTATTTGAGAAATAAGAAATTACTGTATCCAAGGTCTCACAGGAATTTAGTATTAGGATGAAAAAAAAAAAGGATCTCATTCTGAATCTTTTTTTCCAAGCTCTCTAGTCCAGGGTTCCTTAATCGTGTGTGTGTGTGTGTGTGTGTGTGTGTGTGTGTGTGTGTGTGTGTGTGTGTATGGTATGGGTCTCTATGACAGAAGTCTGCAAAGCCTATGAAGAGTCCTTTTTCAGAATAATTTTTAAAAATCCATAATTGAAAGAAATGCCAAATTTCAGTTAGAGTTAGTGAAAATAAGGATGTATTTTTTTGCATCCAAGTTCATAGGCCCATTGCAATCTATCCATAGACTCCAAGTAGAGAACTCTTGACCTAGAGGTACTCCCTTCTCCACTAGCTAAATGATGGCATGTTGGATTTCTGACTGTTCACACTGCTGACAGATTCTCAGGGTTGTGCCTTTATATGCAGCCTCAGCAAATGCAAAATGTACTTGTTCAGTTGAATAATCAATTTCACTATACTATACAGAATTTACCCTTTCCTCGCATCCAGACAATATTTCCATTAAAAAAATAATTATCTAGAATGCGTAGCATGGACCTGTGTTTCATAGATGAGAGATCACACTGTTACTATAAAGAGGTTCTATCACTAATGATATTTATTCCAATACAAGTACACACATTTCATATCTATGTATTTTAATACAAGTCTTTAATCAGGGCAAGGGAAACAATGCTTATATGATTACCACATAGAGTCATATGCACACCACAAAGAGCCTAACTCGGGGCTCTGGGAGTTTTTTCCTAGGGTAGGGGGATGAGAACACTAATAATGAGAATTTCTCTCATGTTTATGTATTAAACCACAAATGTATGGAAGCCCGGATCAAAATATTTCTAAAGAATCTGGACTTGAGTTTTACATACTTCCAGCAAAAAGAAATTATATGATCTCAGAGTTATTTATCCCAGCAAAAAGTCTCCTGTTGTAATGACAAGTTTGCCTACAGCAACACTTAATCATTCATTTTTATTCAGGCAGAAAATTGACATTAGAATGTGCTGCTTTTATAAAAGACTCTGGTTTTTCCAAGGAAAGAAACTTTTCTACTGTGATTCACAAATATGCCCAAACCCAGCAGTCTGAACATGTGACAAACAGTGATAACTTTATTAGTAACTACTTTCAATAGGGAGCTTTTATGGCATTTGTGGGTATGCAGCAGCCCATGCTATGGACCTTGCCATGCCCCACTGCAAAAAAAAAACACAAAAAACAACAAAACATGGCCACATTAGAAGTGAAATTGATTATTCAACTGAACAAGTACATTAAACAACAGTTATGTGCTCAATATCAAATGACAGATGTTGGAAGCTGCCAATAATAAAAAGACTTAGAGGAAAAGCTCTATCTTCTAGACCTAGCTGGGTGCTGCTGTCAGGATAGTCATGGCTTGGTGACAGAAGGATGAGAGGGCAGTGGAAGCTTCTTCTGTTCAGAAAGACAAGGACTGATTTATCTGAATATCTTGACTCGAACTTCCTAGAGACCTGGTTGGAATATAAACATCTCAATGATTCTTGGGCTGCTGAGCTGAAGCAATCTTTGCCATGACTCCACTCCAGCTATTTGTTGATGTTCAGTCCTTCCTGCCAAGATGGATTTAACTGACAGACCTTACATCTGTGCAGTTTTCTCTACAACAAAGACAACCATATGGTTTGAAGTTGGCTTTACCTTTTGAAAAAGGGTAAGTAGCTCTCTAACATAAGCCAAGCACGTTTGAATACTATACTTAAAGGCCTTTCTCAGAGGGATGCTATTGGGACAAGAGACAGTGCAACATGAGATTACATGAGAGACTACTTTGATCCTTAGAAAAGGAAAAAACTATATGATAGCAGAATGAGATTGTAACTTGATATTATTACTGTTAAAATTGTAGAATAATCGATCTAAAGTTGGAAGAGACCTTACAAACCAACACATTCAATTATTTCATTTTACAGATGACAAACTGCTGTCTCTTTTACTCTAGTCATAGCAATAGGCTAGATCCATGTTTACCAAAGCTTAGAAAAATATTCTGAACATAGTAGGTATTAAGTGTTTGGATGACAGGATCATAAACAGTGCTAAAAGTGACCACAGAGGTCCTCTCATTCTAGCTTTAAACTTTTTAAAAAAGGAAAGGGAGAAGGGGGCAGCTGGGTAGCTCAGTGGAATGAGAGTCAGGCCTAGAGACAGGAGGTCCTAGGTTCAAACCTGGCCTCAGCCACTTCCCAGCTGTGTGACCCTGGGCAAGTCACTTGACCCCCATTGCCCACTCTTGCCAATCTTCCACCTATGAGACAATACACCGAAGTACAAGGGTTTAAAAAAAAAAAAAAAGGAAAGGGAGAACCCAGAAGTTAAATGACTTTCATAGGGTCAAGGAGGTAATAAGGATTATAAAGCAGGTCACCAGACTCCAGATTTTGGTCTCTTTCCATTGCAAATGAATGAATATTTTAGTTAAGAGGAAAAGAAAGAAAACCATCCTTGAGAATCAAAAAGTACTGAAAAATGTCAGAGACAAAGTCTAGGGGTCAGTCTTTTCAGAGGTCAGTCTTTTCAGAGGTGAGAGATGCGTTAGGAAGGAAAAGGAAGATGGGTTGATCATGAAATTATTTCCCCTTGAGTATAAAGGACCCCTGAGGGGCTGGGGCTAAGGAACCTAGACATGCCTCAATACTGTTGTGTCATCTAAAGTGGAATAAGTGCAAAAACTGGCACAAAACTGAAGTGAGCCATATAGAACTTGTGAAAAGACTAAATTTGTGTAATCCAGTTTGTTACCATTAGGAAAAGGGGGATTTGATTGTTTGTTACAATAATGGCCAAATACTTGTTGAGTTCTTTATCTAGAAAGGGGAGAAAGAATACAAAATATAAAATTTAGGTTGATTGAATATGTTCAAAAACCTGTCCTACGTTTATTTTTGTATATGTTGCAGTGTCTCTGTAGTAGAAATATAAGACCCTTGAGGATAGTTGCCATTTTACCTTTGTATTTACAGAATCTAGCATTGAGATTCACAAACTGTGTTTATTTATTAAATTAAATGGACGAACTATACAAAGACAAAGATATCTTACTTTCTATGGCTCTCTTGTAAAGTCATTGAGAATAAATAAGCAGTCATTTCTCATGAGTTTGACAGGTGAGGAAATCCCACACTGAGAGATGATGGAGAATTCTATTTTATTTATTATATATACATCTATTTTCCCCAAAGCACTTGAGGCAATTTTGGAGGTCAAACATCATTTCTAGCCCATGAGTTAAGCCAGATAGTAATCCATGAAAGTCACCATGTATCTTGAGTCATAGTGATTTATAAATATCTCAAACCAATATTTTGCTTAAATACCAGCCAACACAACTCTTCCTAGATTAAATTAAGGGCATCAGCACTTTACTACATCACTGTGTGCACACAGAAGCAATTACTATTTAAAGGACATCTCATACCTCATTGAAATAACATTAAGATGACCAATGTCCCTTCCTCACTCCAAGAAATTACTTTGACATAATGCTTGTAAAGTGCTTAGCATGGGATCTGGTATCTAGTAGGTGCTATGTAAATGCTAGCTATTATTATTATTATATATTTCTTCCATAGGATCCTGCATAATTACCAAGGATTGCTTCTCCTGGTGCACTGTCTCAAGAAAGCCCCAAGCATACATAACTTTACTTTCTTGTCTTCTCTACTCTCTGGTTATCTATTCTACAATCACTTTACTTTTCTGCAACCACAAGTACCCTCTCAGTCCCAAACCCAAACAGCTCTGGAAAAGTGACCAAATGAACTTTGTAATTATCCTTAAGTAGATGGTGTCACTGTCCTTCCCCTTTGGCATCACTCATAATCTTGAAAACTTTTGATATCAGTGTACCTTCCTTGCTCCCACTGCCCTGTGTGTATTATCTCTTCTATTGAATGTAAACTCCTTGAGGGCAGGAACTGTCTTTACTTTTGATTCACATCTCCAGACTTAGCCTAATATTTGACACATTGTAAACACTTTAAAAATGCTATTCATTGCTATCTACCTCCAGAAAAAGAACTGTTGGAGTTGGAATGCAAATTGATGCATGTGATTTTTCACTTTAGTTTATTTGGGTTTTTGTTTTGTTTTGGGTTTTGATCTTGTGTGATTATTCTCTTACAAAAATTATCATTATGGAAATACATTTTGCATGATAATACATGTATAACCCAGAAAAAATTGATTGCCAGCTCCTAGAAGGGGGAGAGAAGGGAGACAACTTGGATTATATAACTTTGGAAGACGTATGTGGAAATTTGTTATTACATGTAATTAGTAAAACAAAATATATTTATAATTTAAAATTTTTAATGCTATTCATTCATTTGATTTCTCATATGTATACACGTTCTTTCTCTCCAATAGTATCTAAGCTCTTTGAGGACGGGGACAATTTCTATTTGGTTTTCTTTTTTTTAATCTCTAGCAGCTAACATGGTGTCTGGAATGCAAGAAAAATTTTGATGTTTGTTGAGATTAAGTTGAAATTTTACTTAGATCTTTATATCTCTTCTGTCTAATACTTTGTGCTATTTAAAAAAATCAACCCTTCTAATTAGCTCTAATTCTGGTTTTGGAAGTTCCCTTCTGGCACTAAAGTGAGTTCACGTGGATAGTGGAAAGAAGTGTGCCACTTTTCTGGCTTGCTAGCACATAAAAAGTTGGGGAATTTCAGTATCTGATAAACATCCCTGTCAAGGATGCAATCACCAACTCCCCTTTATCAATATAAATTTAAGAGGTTCAAAGCATTGTTGTTGTTGAGCCATTTCAATATATCTGACTCTTCATGACCCCATTTGGGGTTTTCTTGGCAGAGATACTGGAGTGGTTTGCCATCTCATTCTCCAGATCATTTTATATATGAGGAAACTGAATTTGAACTGTGATTCTGAAATCACACAACTGAAATTGCCAAATTTGAACCCAGGAAGAGGACTCATTCTGACTTTAGGTCTGGTACTCTACTCTAGCATTAACAGCTTTCTTTCTAGGAGAACAAATAGAATTCACATTGGAATCCCTTAAAGTAGCAATGTTAATCAGTGAGCAGTCTAAACCCCCCAACAGGCTGTACAGTCTCAATCTGTTGAACTGGGGGTTGCTTTTCTGTATCTGTTTATGTGAGGAGCAGTATGTCTTTCCCTATGCTCACACCTCCAACAGTTTTCAGCAGACCACAGGAAAGCAGAAAGGACCTCAGAGGGCATCTAGTTCAAACTTGTCCTTTTACATATGAGAAAACTGGTCTGGAGATAATCTTAAAGGTCATAGAGTTGGCGCTGGAAAGGTTCAAAGGACAGTTAGTCCAATTCTCCTTCTCCTTCCATGATTTTACAGAGAAGGAAACTAAGATGTCACAACAAACAGAACTCTGATTCTAACCTGGGTCCTCTGACTCTCTTCCTTCCATCTTTGCATTACCTTCCAAAAATGGCAAAATTCCTGAAGCTTTCTTCCTTTTCTTCTTAGTTCACATAATAGTATGATATATCCCACCACGGATTGCCCAAAACAAAATACCAAGCTGACCCTGCCTCCCTTTAAGTAAGAGCCAGCTCTGCTTCTTGATTAAGATGAAATTGGTCTTACAGTTCAACTGGTATCTTGACTTTCTCAATGATATATGATGGCTTGGCTTTCAAAATCTGTTTGTTTATGGGTCGCAGCTCCCAAATGTAGCTTTTCCTTGAATGTTCTGCCTACCAAGCCTTCTAGAAATGGCAATAATTCCCTTTTCCAAGAGACCAATGTTCCAACTCCAGAATCCATAGCCATCTTTTACAGTTCAAAAATGTAGCTCCATGTGCTACTTCTGAGGGTTCATCTTGTAATGTTCTCACAACCATAGGCTTCCTACACCGGAACCCTGTCACAATTCCCCTTGCTCATTTAAGGATGTCTCTCTTCCTCATGTTATTTGTTTTTTTTTTTTTTTCATGAAGTTTGATATTATCTTCCTCCCACTTACACACATCATTTTCTGATTCAATTCAGTTGAATAAGCAATTATTTTATCACAAACACATTCTGGGCTTTGTGAGAGGGGCTAGGTATTCAAAGACAAAAGTGAAAACAGTCCCTATCGTCAAAGAACTTGTATCTCACTTTGGTAATCAACAAGTATTTATTATGTGCCAAGTACTATGCTAAGAACTAGGGATCCAAAAAAGATCCCTAACCTCAAGAAGTTTACCTAATAATGAGGAGCTCATATCGCACATGGAGGCATAATGGTTTAGAGACTATTTCATTCTTTCCTAGCTGTCTTTGTCTACCATAATTCCTCTGGGACCAGATGCCCATGGCTCATTCACATTACCCAGGGCTACTTTCAGAAAAATCTAGAAAGGATACCAGAATCCTTTCCTAGCCTTAGAAGGGTAAGATGTTTTGTGGATGCTACGAGTATCCATATCTGACCAATTTCAATAAGATGTCAATATTGACAAGACTAACTCAATTAACTTTAGGCTTCTACTGTATGCAAGGCACTATGTTAAGCATTGTCAATATTAAAAACAAAAATAGAAACAAGCCTTCTTCCATTTAAACTATAGTCCAAGGGAAATGCTTTCTAGTGCAGAAAAGTGCTTTTCCTTCACTCTGTGAGAAGGGAACAAGACTGTACAGATAATTAAAGAAATGCCAGTATGTTTGGCCAACATCCATCCCACGATAATGAAGTTCTATAAATCACTTCGATCCCATGTGCTTTGCTAAGATGGAGAGGAGTTGGGGGGAGGCCAGTAAAAGTTTCATTGATTCACATACTGGCTTTTCCTGTGATTAATGCTTTTGAAAATTGCAATTTTGTGAGATGCAATTCTTTAACTTTGAAAATTTTCTTTGAAAAAACACGACAGCAAACATAAATTTACAAATTATACTTCCATGCTTAACTGAAATAAATGTACATCTTTAATAGTAATTTTATTCAGTAGCTACCACAAGGAAACATATTGAATAATACCATAGAATAAAGAGTGCCAAGAACACGAAAGAGAATTAGGAAGTTAATTCTTTCAAAAGAGTCGGTCAACCACAAGGCTAATGATTCTAGTCTGAACCCAACTTAACACATCATCATGTTTATATGGGAAATCAAAAAATGGTACAAGAAGTCTAAGCAGAAGGTTTTGAGCTACATGCAGAATGAACTCTGAACATTGATCCTTTGCAATATCAGTCTAAATGTCCTTTTGCAGTTGTTCAGAATGGAGTCCTAACAATCATTCTACCTGGCCTAAGGGTTCTTGAGACATTCGTGGCCTCCTAAGACTTTTCCATAAACTCTAATATGTCTATGGATTTCTCCTTTCAAGTCAACCTATCAACAAGCTTTTATAGTGTTAGTATCTGAACAAGAGAAGATCTTTAAAAAATGTTTGTTGATTGTTATATCTTGGATTTTCACAAAGATGGCTTTTATTCATGCAAGTAGTCCTTCAATATTAATCATATTGGAATGCTCTTCTCTACCTCTGAAATTTCTTGACTTTCTTTAAGGCTCAGTTCAAATGATACTCTGTGATACTTTCTCTACTGTCTTCATGTCTCATATTTATTGGTGTATCTAGTGTACCTTTCAGAAGAGGAAAGCTTTTGGAGGACAGGAACTATTTCTGTTTTTTCTTTTTTTCTCCCCAATGACTAACACAATGTAGTGTATGTAATAGAGTAGGGGAGCTCAATGAGTGTTGAATTGATAGAATAGATCTTACCATGCCCTACAAAAGGGAATACTCTCCATCTTTCTTAGGAAAAAAAATGCAACTTTTATCTTAAATGTTAAATTTTGTCTTCTTCCTGGAGCAAGTTGAAGGTGAAACTCAACTTCAGGAAGCAGTTCTAAATTTTTTTTCTTACTTTTTTTAGAATCTCATCCCTTCTCTTGCTTTACGATAATATGATCTTATTTAAAGACACAAAATTAAATTCCTAAATGTTCTTCTTGATAGAAGGAGGGTGTAAAGAAAGTAGTTTAAAAAACAGTTATCAGCATCAAAAGAATACTTAAGGCTATTTTTTTGCAGGACTCTGCAGGAGAAGTATTTCAGCATTGGAAATTACTTTTCTTTTAGTTGGGGGCTATAATTTGATCAGTGTGGGGAAATCTCCACTGATATCGATGAACAATTTGTTGGTAATTTGTAGCCTTAGAGAATTACCTGGTAAGGAAATTAAGTGATTTTCCCAAAGTCATAGAGTATTTATATATGAGAGGTAGGGTCTAAACCCAAGTCTTTTAGACTTCAGGGCAAGCCTCCTATACACTATGCCATATTATATCTTGAAATAATATTAAACCATTAAATGTTATATCTTAAGCCTGGCAAGATTATACTATCGATGTCAATGGGAGTTATATAATAAAACCAATACTGTTAGGGGAAAAAGTGAAACTGAATTGTTTTTAAATTAGAGAATAATGAATAATGACATTGAATTGTCACTTAAGAAATCAGAGATTGAATACTTAAAGTTTCCCCCTATGGAGGCAGCTAATTAACATTAAAGTCAATTAAAACTTACTGTCCATAATGCTACTTACAATAATAATACACTTAAATGCTTGAATTACAAAAAAGTTGTCTACACAAGAATCTATATGACACCAAAGAGAAAATAATATTATCAAATGAAATAATAATTGTAAAGCAATTAGCACAGTGCTTGGCACATAGTAAACACTATATAAATGTTTACTAGTAGAAGTAATAATAATAGTAATAAGAGGAAGAGAGCAACTTGTTCCTGAAGTATTTTTATTTGAAATCCATAAAAAAGATTTAAAAAATGAGAAAATAAAAATAACAATAATTTTTGCAACAAAGATTATGCTTCCAAGAATACTTCAGGTCAAAGGATTTAACAAATGTAGCTAATACTGGTTTGGCTCTGGATAAAATGTATGAAATAGCTGGAACCAATATTGGAACCAAAATGTCCTCCAAGGTTAACATCCCCAAGAACTCAAATTACAATGTTGACAAAGAAGTATCGAGTAAATAAATGACTGCCACGTGGATTTGTTTGGAGGAATGGAGAGGCTTACAATTGCAATATACCAGTGGTGTCAAACTCAGAAAGAAAAGGGCAGCCACTAAACCATATGTAAGGATCCCTGCAGGTGTATATTGGTCTTAGAAAACCATATATGAACATTATCTATGTGCTATCCTATTTTTATTGTGACAAATGTTTCACAATGACATTTTGATTTGGTCTGGCATCACTTGGGAGGCAGCATGTTTGATGACTCTGCAATAGAAAAGCACATCATCACTACCAGAATTTACAAAAAAAAATCATCTTTAAAGACATTTAGCTTGTTGATCAATCAATTTTTTAAGAAAAAGGCAGAAACTTTATAACATATCACTCAAGGTAGCAAAAAGTTAGCACCAACTGAATGCCTGAAAAGACATGGCCAAATGACTAGAATGTTCTTTATCTTCTTTGAACTGACAGATACAAATCACCCTACTACAAACACAAAATATCCTCAAGACTTGAACTAATAAATTTCTCTAGAACCAGAGCAGCATCGCACACTTTTTTGTTTTTTAAACCTTTTCCATTTGTCTTGGAATCGGTACTATCAGTTCCAAGGCAGAAGAGTGGTAAGGACTAGGCAACTGGAGTTAAGTGACTTTCCCTGGTTCATATAGATAGGAAGTGTCTGAGGCCAAATATGAACCCAGGACCTTCCATCTCCAAACCTGGATCTTTATCTCCTGAGCCACCCAGCTGCCCCTAACTATAACCAAATAACTTTTGTCAATTATAAAAAAAAGAAGACAATTTCTTTTATTTTGCATAATGGTCTTCTGTAGATTAAATAAAGCAAAAATGGGACAAAACTGTCCTCTGAACTATTTTTACCTTGAACTCCAACAAAGAAAAAAAGAATGAAAACAAAAATAACAGAAAAAATCTCTGTGGCACTTTAAGCTTTGTAAAGCACTTTGTGCTCTGTTTTTTTTTTTTTTTTTTTTTTTTAATTTGAACTTGGTAAGACAATATGCATTTCTTCTCAGGCTGGATCACTGTGAGCAAAGAAAGACATGAGGTAAACAAGCAGGCCATGGAGAGGTACCAATATTATACTCAAAAGATCAATTTAGGGGTAGTACTGTTTCTAGTTCCCTGATTTGGTATCTCGGTGTTGCCAAACAGGGACGGAGTAGAAGTCAACAAGTAAAGAGAAAAGCAAAATCAAAGTTAAGGGCAGCTAGGTGGTATAGTAGATCGATTGCTACGCCTGGAGTCAGAAAGACTCATCTTTGTGAGTTCAAATTTGGCCTCAGACATGTCTAGTTGGGTGAACCTGGGCCAGTCACTTAATGCTTTTTATCTGAATTACTTGTCTGTAAAATGAGCCGGAGAAAGAAATGGCAAATAACTTCATTATCTTTGCTGAGAAAACCTCAAATGGGGTAATGAAGTTGGATGTGCCTGAAATGACTAAACAAAAATAAAATCAAAGTTGGTGATGGGCTATGCAATTACTACTATTTCTCACCCATGCATGACTATCCTGTTGGCCACAGTACTCAAGGATTATTTCTCTTGAGTCACAGCTGAAAATATCTTTAATCAAAATATCCATTTGTTTATTTTTTCCACTCTGGCACCTAATATGGTATTCTAACCACCAAAATTAGAGTTCTACGTGGAGGTAATGTCCTCAGTCTCCCTTTCCATTGGCTTCCTCCAAGCAGATGCAAAATTATTTGAGACATTTGAAAGCAATTTAAAATGCTAATATACTGCTCTGATCTAGTCCTTAGCATAATTCCTGGTATATAGAAGGTTCTTGATAAATGTAAGATAGGCAGTAAGGGCTAAAAAGCAAAAATGCTAGTAAATGACTGATGTTACCCTCATAAACTCTGAGATTCAAAAAATTTGCATATTCATAAATATACTTGAAATTTATTTTTTTATTTGAAGAGTACACGTTTTTTTTTTCTTCTAAATAATTCACAATGCTTCTCTCTGGAAATCTGGCAGTAGTCCTTTTCAAGAGTAATAAGGTTCTGACCTAAATTAGAGGTCTCGAAGAGGCAGAGGTTACAGGCAAAAGAGCCCTGAGTATCACTCCACACACATATTTACAAAAAAAAATAGCCAAATGGTACTGTTCAGGTAGTTCTTTTCCTTTTTATCTTCTTTGCCTGAAAGTTAGAAAAATTTCTGAACCCAAACTAGCTCTAGGTCTGTGGTGAAGGGGGAAGGAGAGTATGTAAAGAAAAGAATTTCCTTTTGCCCCACACTGAAGTAATCTCTATGTAATAGAGGTACTTAAAGTAGGAAAATATGTTAGGACCTTACTGTGATGAAAGCATGTTAGATCCTGTAGACCTTTCTCTCTCCCCTCTCTGTGCCAAATTAAATTGCTTTTTACTTGTATGTGGCCTTCGATGGATTTTTTTTTGTATAGTATGATATGGCCAGAAGGTTCTCCACTTCTCCCAGAGAACTACTTGGTAGATCCTATATTGGTCACATAGCTAGCTTCCCATTTACAAAGAGGATCATCATAGCTAAGTAATAATAAGTTCTCTGAAATCTTTGAGTACTTTAAACTCATATCATAAACTTCCTGTTAAACCTACCCATTGAAACTAACATGATGGAAAAGTTGAGATCCAGTGAAAATAAACAGACACTTAAAACAACCATATGGACCAGACAACCTTGCTTTAAGTTCCAATAATGATATTTGCTAAAATTTAAGGGCGTTAGGGTTGACAACATACCGTAATAACTCATCTCCATCCATCATTTAATTTGACCCTCACAATAATCCTTTGAGGGAGATACTAAAGGTATTATTACCTCTATTTTAAAGAGGAGGAGGCTGAAGCTCAGAGTAGCATCAGAGATGGGATGTAAACCCAATTTTCCTTGATTCCAAATCTAGGACTCTTTTTCGCTATTCTTTTCATCTCCAAAATGTCTAAACTAAACTAAACTTTTTCCCCCATAAGATTTTATTTCTTTAAATATAGTCTACATCCTTTTGCTTTATCCTCTGCTATTTTCTTTACTTACCTGCTTTAGTGTTAATGTCATCACCCTGCCATGTATTGTGCTAAGATAGTTAAGGAAATTGACAGACTCTAAGGCAATGTTTCCTGTCTGATGGGAGATTTAATAAAGCAAGAGTTATCATAAGCTAGCGATACTTCAAACCAAATCTTATTAGCGTCCAATGAGGGACCCAACTATTTTCTGTAGTCAAAAAAAGTTTCCTTTAAATTCCCCTGAATTATCCTGCACTACAGAACAATGAGGCACCTGTGAGTTCTTTGTTTTAATTAGAAATTCTCTAATGGGGTGGACTTGTAGATATTTCCTTCGGTGAACTCCTAAAATTTGATTTGTCCCATCTTAATGGGTTCAGTCTCCAAACTTTGGTTAAAAATAGCCTCTTGGCTTGAGACTATCAAGAAAGATTCACAGGAGCTTTCCTAAAGGATGGAAATTTAGATTAGAGCATAAGCAAAATTTCCCAGTGTACATTGGATTTCTTGGTACATCTGCCTGCACACCTGGCAACTCACAGAGAAAAGGAAAAAGGAAATCAGGGAAGAGGATGAGGACTATACGGGAAGACTAAATCATCTTAGTCAAGGGTACATTAAAATAAAAGTTTCTTAGCAACTCAGATATACTGTTGGTAAAAGCTGAATGGATTAGAACCGTGTAATCTAAGTCGAGTAAATGGTTGAATAATTAGTGAAATGTAAAGCTTGTGTCTGAGAGAATTGTCTCCACATAAATTTCAAGATTATTAGAAGAATCAAGTGATCTGGAACTAGAGATGGCATTATCTAGCAGGTGTAGGTATAGAAAGTGCCAATTGGCTTCTAAATTATGATTGTTGGAGAATGGATTAGTATAGCCCTATATATAGTCCCTTCTGGATGGATAGACAGATGGACAGACTGGGGGGTGGATGGGTGGATGGATGGAGGGATGGATAGATAAGTGGATAGGGGGATTAGTAGAGAGGTCGAGAGATAGAGAAGTAGGTAGATAGCTCCATAGACTGATCAGTCCCTTGACAGATAATAGTGAACAAGCTCTTTCTTGAGATAATACAAGTAGAGGCAGAAAGAAAAAAACAATCTCCCCCCTCAAGAGCTTATATTCTAATGGGGAAGGTGAGTTGAAAAGAGAAAGAGGGGGGGAGAGGGCACTTGAACAAGGTCCAGAAGTTGTCCAAAGAATCATGGAATGAGCTTGGTTGAAGAAAGCATGGTTGGCATGTGATGGGTGTTTGCTCAAATGGAGTTTTGGAATTCAGAGAAAACAATAGAGCTGACAGTTTTGCCAGTGTAAAGAAGGAAACAGAAGCAAGCATCCAGAAGGAGTCTGGCACCTTTCTTTGGTTGTTTGGAAAATTAGAAACAATAATTGCAACTGGCAAGGCTGGGAAAGGCCCATGCTCTATCAGAAAGGGGAGAGGAAAAAAAACAAAAAGAAAGTGGAAGGGGGACACAGATTTATCTGACAACTATTCTCTGGGGAAAGCTCATCAGAGGAAGAGGAGAACCCCAAAGAAAAATGTAAGAGAAAATCCAGTGCATCACTGGACAGGTGTTTCCTTAACTTTATCCATCCTGAGGAAGCAGAAAAAGACTGAGAGGAGTGCTCGTTTCTGTCTCTAGAAGCCAAATCTCCCTTTTTAACAGAAGCAAGAGATAATGGGGTTTGGCGGTAGAAGAGCACAGAGAAAGGGTGTGGAATGATGGACCAGTAAGTGGGCCAAAACCTGTTGCTATGGTGACACTAATGCTAGAACAAACTGTACACTCACACATACACAAGTTTAAATGTCCTAATTCATGCAGAAAACATGCAAAATTAAATGTTTTGTTTCCTTTAATCAGAGCTGCCATCTTCCTATTCTTCAGATACTTAAACCTAGTCCCACTGAAAGAGGAGGAGTAACAGAAAGAGCAGCCAGAGATCCTTGAAGTCTCCTCAAGTGATGGTGCTTCAGAATGAAAAGTCTTCTGACAAGTCCATAGATCCCATTAGCATGTCAGTCTCTCTTGGGACTATGGGGAAGCTCGAGTGAACAAAACTGCTAAACACTGTGTTTTTTATTTGGGCTTAAGAGAATTTTCTCTTCAAGTTTTCTTTCTCTAAAAGGTCACCTTTCTTTTAAGTTTTACTCTATTAAGTTATTTGTTGTTTTGATCATGTGACGCTTTGATAAGGAAACCAAAGGTTGGGGTTCCTGTGGTTAATTTCAAACTCCCCAGAAAGGAGCTCTCAGCTCAGACCCCCCACTTAACTCTCTACCACCACCTGGTGGCACTCAACGTACAACACTGGGAAGAGGAAAATGGGACGATCCCCAATAGGACCATGGCTCAAGCAAGCCTTTGATAGTAACACTAAACATGACAATTTCTTCTACCTTTCAATAAACTTGCAGTGATTTTCCTTAAAAAGTCTGTGTACTAATTATCGAGCTAGGTGTCTGCTTGTGGCCTCCTGTTTTTTAAAAAGATCAATCTTTTTAAATCTAGTTTATTTCAATGAGACCTTTTTTCAGGCACCTTTTAAATTTTCTCCACTGCCTTCCTCTTTAGTCCCTTTCTTCTGTAAGGTGTAGGGGCCTCAATCAGGCAATTTCTTGCCCATGCAAACACTCAATTTTAGAATGATTTTGACAACTGCATCCATGCTTGCTTACAATAAGCCTGTAATTGCCCGTACTTAAAAAGGCATTTCACAAAATCAGCAGCTCTGATATGCTCTTGGGAGAAGTTAAATGTTTCATACTGGGGCCTAGAATGTTCTACAACCTACATTACATCACAGAGGAAATAGCACATGGGCCATGGGATCTGGTTGGGCTTTTTTGTGTGTTGTTTTTTAAACCAACCATTACAGGGAAAAAAATGCAAGCTGAAATAATGGTGACATCTTGAAATTTATAGCATCTCAGTGTAGGAAGAGACCTCAGAGGCCATCTAATCCAAGCCCAATCAAGAACAAGAATGTATAACAAACACAAAAAATACTCACAATCTTGGCTGATAGATCTTCCTTAAGAGTGAACTCAGTAACTTTTAATGCAGCCCATTCCACAATTTTGCTACATTTTTCTTGATATTTAAACCAAATTTGCCTTTGTAGAATGAGTATCCATTGCTCCTTATCTTCTGTGTGTGTGTGTGTGTGGAAAGCATATGGGGTATTCAGGGAGGACTAGTACCTGTAGTTTGACAACTTGCCAAGCTTTTTTCAGGACTGCTCATCCACCTTTGGCATCCATCTTTCACCTAACTCTCGCCTGTGGCTCCAAGAAACTATAGCATGCGCACTGGTTAGACCCTGGTAAACCACCTTAGCAGACAGGCTAAGCAAGGCTAACCAAAAGGCCACAAACCTGTGGGTGAGTTAGAGGGGTGTCTACCACAAGCATGTGAAGACTTTCCCCAATGGAAGGAGCTGATTAAAAACAATTTGTTCCAACAGCCATGGAAGCCGTCTCTGTGAGGTACTTGGAGGTTGACTAGATGTGGAAGATGCCACAGTCATCCACTGTATCCTAAGCCATTCCCACCTGTCTTGACTTTAGTCTTGTCACTGGACTTAAATGACTCTGGGAGGGTAAGGCTGACAACTTTGGTAAGTCTGCCTCACTTAAATCCAACTCATGTACAAGTCAAAACCGTCACCCCATGATAGCACTGACCCTCTTCAAAAACGAAGGATCACCATCCACCCTCCAGGACCAAGCAGAGTACACTGAATCTTTTTCAGCAAACTAGTCTTGCAAATACTTGAAGCTGGTAATTAAGTTCTCCTCCTCCTCTGTAGTCTTCTCTTTTCCAGGCTAGATTTCCATAGTTCTTTCAAATGGCATGATGTTGAGTCCATTTTTACTATCCTAGATGTGGGTAGTCTCCAGCTTTCAAAGTGAGCAGTGTCATCCTCCTGTGCCCCAGATGTGGTCTGACCAGGCCAGAGTACCAATGGATGATCACCTCTCTGATTTTGAACACTGAGCCTCTCTTAATATAGCCTGAGATGGAATTGGTATTTGGGGCTGTCATATCTCACTGTCAACTCATACTGAGTTTAAAATATTGGGAAGCTCGATTTCTACCCTAAAATATAAAAACACATAAACAGAGCATGCGCACACAAGCAATCAAATCACAGAGCGTGTAATTTATTTCCAGAGAGAGAGAGAACTCGGCCCTTTGCCAGGTATATTGACAGAGCCTGGCAGAGTTAACTATTTCAACCCACAGAAATCAGTATTTACTGAATTAGTGTTAGACGATATCAGATATCCTTATCCTCATTTATCCTTCCTATATTCAATCAGTTTTTATTTGGGCAGATTTTGTTTTTTTCTAAATCTTTAGTACCCTTTGTTTTTACATCATGGCCACTTCTTTATCAATCCCCTCCTAGTAGAAAGCAATTAAGTAAAAACATGTGATGCAGTGTGTGACAATGTATATAATATCTTGTCCTAGAAATTCCCCACTCCTTTTATGTGAAGGAAGAGGTATAATTTATTTTCTTTCCTTCCTTCCTTCCTTCATTCCTTCCTTCCTTCCTTCCTCATCTCTCTAAGACTGGAAGCACAGCCACTCTTCACCATTTCCAAACAGGGCTAGTTCACCCCTTCTTGGGCAGTCTGGCAGCCCCTTGCTACCAAGAGCTCGTAATAGCTATACTAGGTTTAGTGTGGACACTCAATTGATTGGATATAGCCCAGAACTCCTGAAGTCAAAGGATCTCCCAGACTTAGCCTCCCTAGGAGTCAGGACTACACCTATGCCCCATTATTATCCACTCATCTTGTTTCTAGGGGCTCCAATTGATTTTTCCATGTCTACTTCAGAGTCTACCTTCTTTTGAGGGATCTTTTCATTTACATTGTTTTGGTCATTGTTAATCAACATTGTCTTGGTTCTGCTCATTTTGGGCTGAGTCGATCATATAAATATTTACACATTTCTCTGAATTCTACATATTTATCATTTCTTAAGGCAGAATAATATTACATTATATTCATATACCATGGGTTTTATGAACAATCTTTGGACGATAGGCAGCCATATTGTTTTCAGTCCTTTGCTGTCCCAGAGGGCTATTAATATTGTTGTGTTTGTGTTGTGAGATTCAGATTGCCGAGTGGAATTCTAGCTGCAGAAAGGGGTGTCAGGCCACAGCTCAGAATTCCATAGGGCCCCCCCAAGAACTCTGATAGAAGGGGTAGTTAAAGGCAGTTGGGTCCTTGGTTTTGAGTAAGCAGGTCACTCTGCTTGCTGGGTCTTAGGTACTGTGTTGCTTTGGGGGCTGGAGGCTTGAATCTGAGCAAAGCCATTTTAGTTCCTAACTGCCAACCTGCTTTACCTTGATTTCACATTCAACTATATCAGTTACCTCTGAGTAGTTATTTAGATTTAGGAGAAGATTATTTATAGGCTTAGAGAGCAGACTAGTTATACAAGTTACCTTTCCCCTTTGCGGGGAGGGGCTGCTTGGACATAACAGTTTGAGGGTTTCCTGGACACTGTCAATCCTTATTTGATCTCCCTTCCTTCCCTTCCCCACGTATCATTAAACCTTTAATCAACTGGGAGCAGTGCCTGATTATATTTAAGGAGATACTCACAACTTCCTCAAGCTGAGTTCTTCTGACTTGGTAGCCCTGGTTTTCTAGCTTATCCTCAAAGCCTGTGAGCTTAAAGACATCAAGCTTCTCCTATTTCCTTCTATTCAATCCTGTGGGGAAATAGTTTAGAGAAAGTTGTCATCTTTAGGAGTTTAGCCTTTCCTAAGTTACTGTCCTGGCCCTGTAGTTAACAAGTCTGTCCACCATTATCTTACAGTAACTGATTTTCCAACTGCCTAGTGGGAGGGGGGAAAGTGAAGGAGCACTCAGCAAGATCCTGCCCCTCCCTTCAGTCAAGCCTGTTAGTGGGTGTGTGTGTGTCCTCTCCATAGACCAAAAGATTAGAGAGATTTGATCCTACAGACTCCTGTCATCTTATAGCTTCCCAAATATAACAGTGTATATGCATGTGTGTGTGTGTGTATGTATATATATAAAATTTGTTTATGTCACTTTTCTTTGGGGATACATGTTCATTAGTGGGATTGCTGGACCACAGATAATTGATAGAAAAAAATTACCTTTCTTGTTTAATTCCAGATTGAATCGAAGAACGATCATACTATTTTTAGATCTCCTGAGATGACATGAAATATCTTTCCGTAGTCCTACCAGCACTGATTATCCTTTCTTTTTTCATCTTTACCACTGTTCAGAGAGTGAGGTGAAACCTTAGAGCTATTTGAATGTGTATTTCTCCTTCTATTAGTGATCTGGAAAATGTTTTGATGTGGTTATTTGTAGCTTGCTGTTCTTTTGACAACTATTCCCATGCTTGGACTGTTTATCTACCAAGCAATAGTCCTTGCTGTTATACATTTATAGAATTCGGAGGAGAGCTGGCATATCAATTTCAGTGATATTTAATGCAGAAGTTTTTCCCACTCTACCTTGAGGACCAAGCTTTACCTTTTTTCTTAAGTCTTAATCTAAGAGTGAGTTTGACATTCTCATTTTTATTCTCATTTGTTCAAGTCACAAAATGGCCTCTGGCAAGTTGTCCTTGAGAAGGCTTGAGGATATAAACAACAGCTGCTTAATAAAATTAACCAAAGAACTGTGTTAGAACTGTCTCAAGCCAACTACTACCTTCCTATCTTTTAGAATACTAATAATCCATCCCAGATACTTTGAGAAAAATGGGACAAGCACTTTGGTACCCCAAAGAAAGTCCTACTGATTTTGTTTTGGGTTTTTTAAAAAGCACTTTATCTTTTTTTTTTTTTAAACATTTAACCTTTGTCTAAAAATCGATATCAAGTATCAACTCCAGGGCAAGTAAGGACTAGGCAGTGGGCATTAAGTGACTTGTCCAGGGTCACACAGCTAGGAAATGTTTGCAGCCAAATTTGAACCGAGGACCTCCCATCTCCAGCCCCAGCTTTATCCACTGAGCTACCTAGCTGCCCCTGAACATAATGTTGGAGTCTTAATTTCCCAAATAAGTCTGAGATTAGTCCTCTTTCCCACAGAAGAGATCCTACAATAGCTAGACTGAAGGCAGAACTCACAGACAAACCACAAAGCACCAAAGGAATTGTACGGACTCCTGTGGGTATCCTTATCAAGCTTACTCATGATTGGTAAATTCTAATTCAGTATGGAGAAATGACTTAGATGAACTTATCATTCAGTTTGTATCTCTTTGAAACCTTCATCAGAGGAAATGAATTTCAAGAACATGTTAATCTAAACCTTGCAGAGATTTTCTCTGCAACTTTAATACAACTGAAAAGCTATTTTTCCAGTAGCAACTTCTAAAATGCCCAAGGCTTGTTCAGTAGAAATCCTACTACCAGGAAAGTAATATTTACCAAGCCAATGAATGTCAGGCCTGCTTTTGCTGTGCCTAAGTACTGAATTCTAATGTATTTTTATTTCCTTTGTGGCCATGACCACATTTTATCTCTACTTAGGAAATAAGAGTATTGGAGTTTTTTCAGAGAAATTATATCCTGGGAAATGTAAGCTACATTTATTAAGTAAACATCAAGACGGGTAATTTTTAAGCAGCTACAAATATATGTTTGTATGCAAAAAATTTTGAAATTTTAAAAATCCTTAGTGTAGTCATTTGTGAATAACATAAAAATCATTCTCAGTTTCTCAGTTCAAAAAAAAAAGAAGAAACAAAAAACTTACCCTGTCCCTTCTTCAACCAATCAGACAAAGAATGACTGAGATGGGGAAAATCAAATTAGGATTTGAATTATAGACATGAGACAGGCTTAATTATAACTGTCTCAATTGTCACAGTCTTAGCTATAACTGGTTTAAGCTGAATAATTTCAATTCCTATACAATGAGGCTTTCTCCTTTAATTTAGAAGGAAGACTATAAAGCAATTTCTTGAAGCAAAGGTTTATTACCTAAACTAAGCCTGGTTGACATCATACTGAATCACAGGATTCCAAAGCTCAAAGCTATTTCAGAAGCCACTTACTTAGTCCAATCCATAGTCAAAAGGGATTTCCACCTACAATGGACCTAATAAGGTCATTCAGCCTTTACTTGAAGACTCCCATTGTTTGAATAGAGAAGGTACCATCTCTTAAGACAACCTAATCTACTTTTGAGTTCTAATTATTAGGAATTTTTTTCTGATATGCCTAATTTTTACTCTTTGCAATTTCCATTCATTGCTTTTAATTCTGTCCTCTGGAGTCAAGTAGAAAAAACCCAGTCCTTCAAATCCATAGAGACAGCTGTCTGTCTCTTGAATCTTTTCTTCTCTTCGCTAAACATCCAGAATTCCTTCAACCATTCCTAACATGGCATGATCTCAAAGCCCTTTACCATCCTCATTATTCTCCTCTGGACCCTCTTTGGTATATTGATATTGTTAAATCGTGGTCCTTTGAAACAAACACAATTCTCTCTCTACATGTGGTCTAACCAGGGCAGAAAACAAAAGCATTACTAATTACTTTCTTATTCTCAAGAGCTATGTCTCTACCAATATAGCCCAAGATGACATTAGCTTTTGCAGATTTAAAAAAAAAAAAGTCCTCTCCATTTTTTCCTCTAATTTTCAGCTTAAGATTAAATTCTTTAGCTTAAGTAGCATTAGCCAAAAATTCACAATGAGCCAAGAAACTGAGATACCAAGTTTTACACTTTTACAGAAAAAGTGTCAACCTTTCAACCATGATATCAGGATTTTCATGTCATGGAGTTTATAGGATAATAGCTTACAAAAATTACTGTCAGTCAACTGCATTAGTTTTCTGAAGAATGCTTCCCAATTTTTGAAATCATTAAAGACCACTCACAAAGATTTTATTTGAAAGAGGCTAAAAGGCATCAGGGAACCAGCCTGATACAATGGAAAGAGACAGAATCTAGAAGGAAAGAAGCTTTATTCTAGTTTTAACTATATCTGTGATCAACTAACTCTGGACCTCACCTAATATCTTTGGGGCACACAATTACCTTTTCTGCAAAAAGGAATAAGGTCCATTTCAGCTCTCAATCAAGAAAGCATTTATTAAGCTGTTTTTTTTTTTGTTTCTTTTTACTGTGTTCCAGACACAGTATAAGATAAAGATAAAGATAGACAAAGATAAAGAAGCAGTCCCTGACCCTGGGAGCTTCTGTTCTATCAGTTTAGGCAATATGTAGACAAAATATATATAAAATTAATATATATACAAAATATATGCAGATACATGCAAAATAAATATTACGTTCAGGACCCTTAGTAAGTGCTTAATGGTACTCAGCACAAAGCTTCTATTAGAATGGTTAAATGATGTAACAAGATCTATAAATCCTCGATACAAAATCTACAAATATTTTGGCTGCAGGGCTTATATGTATTTATTAAGCATCTTAGTGTATGGCAAAGCATATAAAAAGAGCAAATAAACAGTCTTTACCTTCAAGACATAAGATTTTAATGGAAGAAGACAATGCAAAAGGGGGAATGGAAAGTGTGTCTGTGTGCGTGTGCTTGAAAAATGGTGGTCTAGGATAGGGACTCATGAATCAGAAATGCAGACTTCAGGAAAAAGGTATTTTCCAGGATAGGAAGAAGTAGTCAGATGGAGGCAGCTTGGGTGGCACAGTGGTTTGAGAGCTAGGTCTAGAGACAGGAGGTCCTGGGTTCAAATCTGACCTCAGTCACTTCCTAGCTGTGTGATTCTGAGCAAGTCCCTTAACCCCCAATGCCTAGCCTTTACTGCTCTTCTACCTTGGAACCAATTCATAGTATTGATTCTAAGATGGAAGGTAAGAATTTACAAAAAAGAAGAAAATGGAAAAGCCCAGAGAGTGAAGTCAATGAAATAAAATTCAGTTGTGTAACCACCTATCATTAGTTTCCAACTATGAATATAGTCATCCTTCCCCATTTCCATTCTCAACAAAATTATTATTTCTAGGCTCTGAGTTCTAATTTGAACACCTTTATTCAGATGAACTCCTGAAGTTGAATAGGTACCTTCCAAAACACTGCCTTCAATTCATCATAGTACAAAAGGCCCAAATTGTCTCTGACAGAGCTGACTATTGACCAAGGAGCCGTAGATAATTCAACAAGTTAGGAGGTCATATTTTCATGACTCCTCATTCTGGTCAAATTAAGAGCCAAGACAAATCACTCATTCCCATGTCTTTACCCTAAATTATATCATGTATAAGTGTAAGGAGAGCTAGGTTATTATTTAAGAGAATTTTCCCACATATATGATTGTCTCATATAACTTTCTAGAAAGTACATATTTGCTATCAAAATAATTTTTTAAAAGCTTTACCTTCCATCTTAGTATCATTTCTAAGACACGACAGTGGTAAGAGCTAGGCAATAGGGGTAAAGTGACTTGCCTAGGGTCACACAGTTAGAAAGTGCCTGAAGTCACATTTGAACCCAGGTCCTCCACACTCCAGGCCTAGCACTCTATCCACTGTGTTACCTAGCCATCTTTATGTGTATATATATATGTATATGTATATGTATATGTATATGTATATGTATATGTATATAGATATAGATATAGATATAGATATAGATATAGATATAGATATACAGATATATAGATATATAGATATATTTTTTGGGGGGAGATTAATTTCTTAAATTTTTGGAGATTAATTTCTACTTAAATCCCTCATGCTTCTAATATTACTACTAGTACTATCATCACCACCATCAGAGGTGCTGCTGCTGCTGCTTCTCCGCCTGTTTTGGGGATTGGCAATCACATTTGCATTCAGAACCTGGATTTGGTGCTGCATATTCTATTAGTGATTATAATCATAGCTTCATGATGAAGTGGAAAGAACACCAGATCTAGAGTCAAATGAGCTGGGTTAAAATTTTTAATTTTCACTTTCCTCTTTTCTACTTGAGTGACTTCATACAGGTTGCTTGACCTCTGGACATTAATTCATCCTCTGAAAAAATGATAAAGAATGTTCTAAATATTCTCTGTTTCTTTCTTGATTTATTTCGTAGATCTTACCTATCAACTGATACTTATATAAATCTATCGACAGGCATTTATCAAGTGCCTCCCATATTCCAGGCACTGTTTGAGGCACAAAGACAAAAATGAAATAGGCCCTGTCCTCAGGGAGTTTACACTCAATTGGGAGGACTCTCTAAGATTTGCAAGGTGCTGGGCATACTTCGCTTTTGATAATATTGACCTTCCTTTATCTCAGTGACATCAAGGTTTCCGTCCTTCCATTTTTCTATTACTTAAACTTTTAAAAATAGCTTTTAATTCTTCATTTGCCATTGAGTTTTTTTTAACTTCCTGATGTATCCTGAAGGTACTTCAAAAATACCTTTCGTTGAGCCACTTACCCCTAATCCTAAGGGATTTCTCCTCCAGCTAAAAGAGCTTTTAAAAAAGTTCTCCAAGGTTACATCTCACATCCCTATGCCCCTGGCAACTCATTTTGCATTCAGAAGTTGGTTTTGGTGTGGCATACAAATACTAATTAGCAGCATTTTTATCCATTTTTTCCTTCTTTCACTCCATTCCAATTAATCTATACTCATTTAAGCAGTTTTCTACCTATTGAATTTGCAAGTTTGCATTTTTTAAAGTTTAATGATCATGTTCTTTTTGTATTACCTGCCAAATTACCAATGTTACCTTCAAAAAGAAAGTCTTTTCTCTAGGTATTTTTAACTGCACATTGATTTTTTTTTAATTACAGTGACTGTAAAGTATTTTTTTTTCCTTTCTGTTTTTTGGACTGATTCTTATCTTTAGTTATGGTCTACAGTTTTCAACTCTAACTTAATACTACAATTCTTAACTAAGTGACATCAAGAAATCCTTTGATGAAAACATGATGAGTAGCAGCTTAGAACCTGGCAAGTTCATGTAATAAAAGCTGATGATAGGGGGCATCTGGGTGACTCAGTGGATTGAGAGCCAGGCTTAGAGATAGGAGGTCCAAGGTTCAAATGTGGCCTCAGATCCTTCCTAGCTGTGTGACCCTTGGCGAGTCACTTGACCCCCATTGCCTAGCCCTTACCACTTCTGCCTTGGGACCAATATACACAGTATTGATTCTAAGGCAGAAGGTAAGGGTTAAAAAAAAGCTGGTAATACCTGTCAATAAGAAAACTGACTGAAAATATGTGATCCATCATCTTTTCTGTCCCCCAAACATATGCTGAATATTGACGAAGCCAGAAATGCATCAATAAACACCTCTTTCCCTGGTAGGATGGATAAAAAAGATTCTATCAAGACTATCTCTTAACTGTTTATCAAGAGCTACTTCCAACTGGAGATGGGCTTAAGCTGACACATTGTTAAGTTACTGGACTTGAGTCTGGGATGATATATAATAAAAAGATATATATAAAATATATTTCTTGAGCCAAGACTTGGTTTCAAATTCTGCCTCTGATGCTGTATGATCTAGAGGGATTTGCTAGTTTTCCTAAACCTCAATTTCCTAATCAGTAAAATGGTTAAATTTGACTTTCCCTGAGGTCCTTTCCTTTTCAAGCCCTATGATTCTATGGAGAAGGGATGTTAAACTACTAGATTAGATGAGTGTCTATAGAGAGCCTAGGAGTTCCAGGAGCCGGGGCCAATACAGGGGGATGGGAGGAAGTGTACTACAATTATTTTGACCACTCTTCTCAGTAGCTAATAGTAGTGGAGTAAAAGGCGGAGAACAGGGACTAAATCAACTTCTCCCCCACACTTGTGTGTCAAAAGGGATGAGATGGGCAGCTTTGAAGAGAATGACATGACAAGAGGTATGGTGTCTTCAGGATGAAGGTAGATGCCAGTGAAAAGTAAAAAATGGAAATAATATGAGAAGAAGAGATCCAAGATGATGGAGATTTTAAAAGTAGAGGAGGGTTCAAGAAAGCACCTAGAAGCACAGACACTAGGAAGGCTGTCACAAAGTGATCTCCTACCTTTTTCAACAAAATATTGAGTTTACTCATTTTAAAAAGGGAATGGAATGTAGTAAAAGACAGCAGTAGCCTGTGTGTTCTTTCTTCATTGCTAATATAGCTCCCACCCAGTCCCACAGAACCCTCAGCCTAAAGACCAAAGGAATCCTATGAGACTCCAGGTCAGTTGTTATATAAGGAACAATTCATCTTAGTGGGTAAGTAGAGTACAAGAGAGGGTCTCCTTTTAGGGAGAGAAGTGTACACCAAGAGGAAAAAAATGCAACTCTAAGATTTTATTGCCTGGGAAAAAATCTCAACTGCCCAATGCTCAACTCAGAACCTGGAAGCAATCTAAGACAGTCCCTTTTCTCCATGCTCTCCTCTTCCCATTTTACTTCTAATCTTGGCTGTATTCATTTTATTTGTACAAAAATTTTTAATTCAGTGTATTCAAAATGTTCCATTTTACATTTCACAATGCTTTCTATCTCTTGTTTATTCATAAATTCTTCTCCTATCTATTAGTCTGAGAGTTATTATATTCCCTGTTCTTCTAATTTATTTCTATCATCTCCCTTTTATATCTAGGTCATGTATCCATTTTGACCTTATCTTGGTAAATGATGTAAGATACAACACAAGATTATTATAATCTCTTATGACTTTTTGTTTTATGTCTATTCTGTTCCACTGATATAATTTTCTATTTCTTAGCCAGTACCGGATAGTTTTGATAATTACTGCTTTATAATATAGCTTTAAATATGGCACTTTTCCCCTTTTTTATTTTGAATATTTTCCCATATTTACATGTTTCGTGTTCTTTCCCTCTCCCTCAAACCCCATCACCACCTTATAGCCGACACAATTTCACTGGGTTTTACATGTATCATTGATTAAGACTTAATTCCATATTATTGATAGTTGGACTAGAATTATCGTTTAATGTCTACATCCCCAATCATATCCCTATCGACCCATGTGATTAAGCAGTTGTTTTTCTTCTGTGTTTCTACTCCCATAGTTCTTTCTCTGGATATGGATGGCATTTTTTCTCATAAGTCCCTCAGCCTTTCTCTTGGTCATTACATTGCTGCTAGTAGAGAAATCTGTTATGTTCGATTGTACCACAGTGTATCGCGAGGAAAGTAGTAAACATACCTCTTCTTAGATCATAGTACCTTAGGAAAACTGAAAACTTATATATCCATAGAATTAGTTCTGAAAGCAGTTACACAAAAAAAGTTAAAGCTTGAGATGGTATCTCCTCTAACCCAGGAAAGAAGCTTAACTTTAACAGTTTTTTTAATTAAAAATTATATTTTAAAAAAGGCTGGGGAAAAAATCAAACAAAAAAAAAGAAATTATAGATAATTATTATTGTAACAGACAAAAGCAAAATACAATCTCATAAGACAACAAAATCAAAACAGCTACATCCAAAGCCTCAAAGAAAAATGTGATTTGGTCGCAAGTCCAAAAAGAATTCCTGAAAAATTTCAAAAAGTTTTTTAAACATCAAATACGAGAGGTAGAAGAAAAATTGGGGAAAAGAAATGAGTCATGCAAGAAAATTATGAAAAGAAAGTTAACGGCTTGGTAAAGGAGGCACAAAAAAACCTGAAGAAAATAACATTTTAAAAAGTAGAATAATGTGAAGGATGGGGGCCTAGCAGTACCAGATCTTAAACTGTGCTTAAACTGTAAGCAGTGGTCATTAAAACAATATGGTACTGGCTAAAAGACAGAAGGGAGGATCAGTGGAACAGACTTGGAGTAAATGACCTCAGCAAGATAGTGTATGATAAACCCAGAGATCCCAGCTTCTGGGACAAAAACCCACTATTTGACTATAACTGCTGGGGAAACTGGAAAACAGTATGGGAAAAATTATGTTTAGATCAACATCTCACACCAAGAAAAATTCAGAATGAGTAAATGACTTAAATATAAAGAAGGAAACTATAAGTAAATTAGGTGAACAGAGAATAGTTTACCTATCAGATCTATGGGAAAGGAAAGAATTTAAGACCAAGCAAGAGACAGAGAATATTGCAAAATGTAAAATAAATAATTTGGACTACATTTAATAAAAAAAGGTTCTGTACAAACAAAACCAATATAACCAAAATTAGAAGGGAAGCAACAAATTGGGAAAAAAATCTTTATAATAAAAACCTCTGACAAAGGTCTAATTACTCAAATTTATAAGGAGGTAAATCAATTATACAAAAAATCAAGCCATTCCCCAATTGATAAATGGGCAAGGGACATGAATAAGCAATTTTCAGATAAAGAAATCAAAATTATCAATACACAAATGAAAAGGTGTTCTAAATCTTATATAATCAGAGAAATTCAAATCAAAACAACTCTGAGATGCCACTTCACATTTAGCAGATTGGCTAATATAACAGCAAAGGAAAGTAATAAATGTTGAAGAGGATGTGGCAAAATTGAGACATTACTACACTGCTGGTGGAGTTATAAATTGGTCCAACAATTCTGGAAGACAAATTCAAACTATGCCCAAAGGACATTAAAAGACTGCCAGCCCTTTGATCCAATCATAACACTGCTGGGTTTATACCTCAAAGAGATCATAAGGAAAAAGTCTTGTACAAAAATATTTATAGCCACGCTCTTTGTGGTGGCAAAAACTTGGAAAATGAGGGGATGCCCTTAGATTGGGGAATGGCTGAACAAATTGTGGCATCTGCTGGTGGTGGAATACTATTGTGCTCAAAGGAATAAAGAACTGGAGGAATTTCATGTGAACTGGAATGACCTGCAGGAATTGATGCAGAGTGAAAGGAACAGAGGAACAGAACCAGGAGAACATTATACACAGAGACTGATACACAGTGGCACAATCGAATATAATTGCCTTTCTACTAGCTGCAATGTAATGATCCAGAATTCTAAGGGACTTAGGAGAAAGAACGCTATCCACATCCAGAGAAAGAACTGAGGGAGCAGAAACACAGAAGAAAAACAACTGCTTGATCACATGGGTGGATGGGGATATGATTGGGGATGTAGACCCTAAACCAGAGGTCAGCAACCTTTTTGGCCGTGAGAGCCATAAACGCCACATTTTTTTAAAATGCAATTTCATGAGAGCCGTACAGTGCTCACAGTGCGTACTCCTGTAACAGCGCCTGAAAAAAAATTGACTTAATGGCTCCTGCAGAAAGAGCCATATCCGGTCCTCAAAAGAGCCAGATATGGCTCGAGAGCCATATGTTGCCGACCCCTGCTCTAAACAATCACCCTAGTGCAAATACTAATAATATGGACAAAGGTCTTTATCAATGACACAGTATGTTATTTAAACCCAGTGGAAATGCTCGTTGGCTATGGGAGGGAGTTTGGAGGAATGGAGGGAAAGAACATGATTCATGTAACCATGGAAAAACATTCAAAACTACTTAATTAAATAAATAAACTTAAAAGGTAAAAAAAATGAACTTACTAACTAATGACTTATCACTTGTTTACATGGGTATATGATTTGGTGTTTGGGCTTTAAAAGATTTCTCTATGGTAGAAATGAATAATTCAGAAACAGTATTCAAATGATAACATTTGTACAACCCAGTGGAATTGCTTTTCAGCTTTAGGAGGAAAGAGGAAGAGGGGAGGAAAAGAAAATGAATCATGGAAACATTTTAAAAAATTTTTAAATGAAAAATAAATAAATAAAATAAAATAAATTCTCAGAAAAAAGTAGAATAGGCCAAATGATAAATAAAAGAGGCAAAAAAATTTCACTGAAGAGAACTCCTTACAAAGTAGAATTGGTCACAGAGGAAATGTTGTATAAAAATCCACTAAAGAAAATAATTTCTTAAAAATTAGACCTAGGCAAGTAGAAACTAATAACTCCATCAGACATCAAAAAAACGATCAAGCAAAACCAGAAGAATGAAAAAAAACAGAAGAAAATGTGAACCATCTCACTGGTAAAAACAATTGACCTGAAAAATGAAACCAGAAGAAATAATTTATGAATTACTGGACTATCTCGAATCTATGATCCAAAAAAAGAGCCTAGACCCCTGATAGCAAACCTATGACACATATGCCAGCACTGACATGTGTAGCCATTTTTGATGACACGTGGCCACATACAGAGAATTATGTTATTTAAACTATAAATATTGCAAAATTATGTTTTTATTCTCAAAGTGACACATCACCAGTTTATGCTCAGTTTTTTGGCAAATTCTGACACACCAAGCTCAAAAGGTTGCCCATCACTGGCCAAGACATCACCTTTCAAAAAATTATCAAGAAAAATTGTCCTGATACTCTAGAACCAGAGAATAAAATAGAAACTGAAAGAATCCACCAATCACCTCCTAAAAGACATCCCACAATGAAAACTCCCCAGAATATTATAGCCAAATTCAAAGCTCCCAGGTCAAGGAGAAAATATAAGCAGCCAAAAAGAAATCCTCCAAATTTCATGGAGCCACAATCAGGATTACATAAGATTTAGAAGTTCCTGCATTAAAGGGTCTGGAATATGCTATTCTGGAGAGCAAAGAAAGGAGGATCACAACCAAGAATCACCTACCAGGAAAACTGAGTATAATCTTTTATGAGAAAAAATGGGTATTCAATGAAATTGAGGATGTACAAACATTCCTGATGAGAATACCAGAGCTGAATAGAAAAACTGACTCTCAAATACAAGATTCAAGAGAAACACAAAAAGGTAAACAGGAAGAAAAATAATAAGGGATTCAATAAAGTTAATATTTATATATCTCTACATGAGAATATGATATTTGTAACCCCTAAGAACTTTATCATTATTAGGGCAATTAGAAAGAATCAACAGAGTGCATAAGTGTGAGCTGAATATGATGAGATGATACATCAAAAAAATAAAATTAAAAAGAAAAAAGAATGGAAAGAAGGAAGAGCTAGAATGGAGTAGATTATCTCACATAAAAAAGCGCAAAAGACTTTTTACCCTGAGTGGGGGGAGATGAGGGAGGTGGAGAGGAGAGCATTTTAATCTTACTCTCATCAAAATTGACAGAAAGAGGAATAACATACACTCAGTTGGATATAGAAATTTATCTTACCCTACAGGAAAATAGGAGGGAAAGGGAATGGGAAAGAGGTGCTGATAGAAGGGAGTATAGATTCTGGAAGGTGGTTGTCAGAAGCAAAACACATTTCAGAATGGATAGGATTAAAGGAGAAAGAGAGCAGGATAAACAAAGAGAATTAAACATGGAGCAAAATAATAATAGAATAAACTCGAAGGGAAATACATAGTAATCATAACTGAAAAAATATATAAGTTTCTCTGGCCTAATTTCTCAAACATACAGAGAAATGCATCAAATGTATAAGAAAATTCATTCTCTAGTCAATAAATGATTAAAGGATATGAATAGGCAGTTTTTAGACAAAGTAATCAAGCTATTTAGTCACATGAAAAAATGCTCTATATCACTACTGATTAGAGAAATGCAAATTAAATAACTCTAAGGTACCTTAGACCTATCAGATTGGTCATAATGACAGAAAAGGAAAATGACAAATGTTGGAGGGGATATGGGAAAACTGAGATACTAATGCACTGCTGGGAGAATTGTGGAGAGTTGTGAACTGATTCAACAATTCTGGAAAGCAATGTGGAACTATGCTGAAAGGGCTATAAAACCTATAAAAGGCATACTGTTTGATGGAACAGTTCTACTGCTTGGCCTGTATTCCAAAGAGATGAAAAACAAAAAGGGAAAGGATCTATTTGTAAAAAAACATTGTAGTAGCTTTTTGTGGTGGCAAAGAATTGGGAAGTGAAAGGATGCCCATCATCTGGGGAATACCTAAATAAGTAGTTGTTTATGATTATAATGGAGTACTAATGTACTATAAGAAATGATGAGCAGAATGCTTTTTAGAAAAACTGGGAAGAATTACATAAACTGATGCAAAGTGAAGTGAGCAGAATTAGAACACTATACACAGTAACATCAATATTATTAGATGAACAACTATAAATGATTTAGCTATTCTCAGTAATATAATGATTCAAGACCAAAGTGATTATCAAGTACAAAAGAGTCATGGTGAAAAATGCCATCTTCCTCCAAAGCAAGAACAAAGAAAGTCTGAATCCAGACTAAAGCATACTATATTTCACTTTCTTTCTTTGATGGGGGGCAGGGTTTGAGTTTTCTTTCACAAAATGAAAAGGGAAAAATGTTTTACATGATTGTACATGTAAAATTTGTGTCAGATTTCTTGCTATCTCAGCAAGTGGAGAAACAGAATTGGGGACTCAAAATTAAAACAAAAAGTATGTTAAAATTGTTTTTACATGTGATTAGAGGGAAATTAAGTATATAAATTATGGATATATATATATATATAAATTTTATAAATATATAGAATATATATATATATATATCTTAATATATATATAATTAAATAGTCCCTATCCTCAAGGACCTTTTATTCAAATGGGCAGCTAAGTATCAGAGTGGATAGAGCACTGGGTCTAGAGTCAGGAATACTGGAGTTCAAATCTGACCTCAAGCACTTCAATTTGGATAAACTTTGGCAAGTCACTTAAACTCTGTTTACTTTAGTTTCCTAATGAGAATAATAATAGCACCTACTTTGCAGAGTGGTGATAAGGATCAAATAAAATAATAATTGTAAAGTGCCTGGCATATAGTAAGTACTAATAATAATAATAAGCTATTATTATTAGTATAGAGGAGATACAATAGATTTTACAGAGGGAAAAACATTATAAATATATATATACATGCATATATCTATATATATGATGTATACAAAATAAGTGCAAAGACCTATAATGGTGGAAGGAGCTCATTGAGATGAAAGGAATATAAACCTCATTTCCTGTTCTCTCCTGCTGGGGTATGAATACATGTAATTGTATTGCTGTACACTTGGCAATAAATAGCTTTTCAGCTTGATTCCACAAATATTCATTAATTATTACTGTGGTCAAATTCATCAACATAATCCATAAGGAAGATACCATGATGATTGCAATAGAAGGGGGTTACTTTAGAGTCAGCAGATCCCCAAGGGTGAATTTGGCTTCTGACACTAAGAGCTATGTGACACTGGACAAGATATTTTGCTCTTCTGTGACTCAGTTACCTTATCTGAAAAATGGGGGTGAAGGTCCTTGCAATATTGACCCTCAGTTATTATTGGTATGAGGATGATTTGAAAATCTTAAAAGTACAATGTAATCTGGAGTTCTTCTAATACAAAGGGTGACATAATCAAAAAACAAAAAAACAGAAGCAGGTTAGCATGTAGTAGAGAGAATGCCAGACTTGGCATCAGAAAGATTTGGATTGAAATCCTGCCTCTAACACTTGTTTTCTATGTGACCCTGGGCAAGTCATTTAATTTCTCCGTACCTCAGGCAGTTTTCCCAGGATGTTTCTAAATTGTGGGTAGCTGACTCTTAATCTTAACCAGGAGCTCTCCACATTGATGAAATCCCAGCTCTTGTAATCAATAAATCCCCTGTAAGTGCACTGATGGGTTTGACTCAAAGTTAGAATTGGAATGGTTCTCAGAACACTCTTCTGCTGAGCACTTAGGTACTGTGCCTCCAGATAAAAGGAGATGATGATAATACCAACAAAAGAATGAAATAAATAGAAATGGTGATTGTGCTCAGATATTGAATTCAAGTTTGTCCTGGATAAACTACTGTGTTAATAATTTTCCCATAGCTACTGAGCATTAGCTGCAGTGATTATTTTGTTCTTGTAAGGCAGCAGAATGATTAAATTGTCTTAATATACAGTAAATGCATACTGGGCTCAGTTGATGTTTTAGAATGTCCTAAAAAATGAAATGCCCAGTTTTTTGGGGTTTTTTTCTCTAGAGGACACCTGAGATGAGCTATTTTGGTTATTTTAAACAACATAATAAAATATATAATAGGAATACTGTCTTCCTAACAAAGACTTGACTTGTCTATTAGATTCTGTGTTTATGTTTTCATTCAGGGATTCATAACCGAAGCAATCCTTTTCTTCAAAACACATTCAAAATAATATTACTATTCTTTTTTTTCTGAGCTTAAAAAAATGGTGATTTCCTAAGGAAATCCATAAATTGATAATTTGCTTCCTAAGTATAAAAAAGGAAAATGGATGTTTACATAAGATTACAAATATTGAATGAGTGTGTCATTAAATCAATTACTACATCTGATTAGCTTTCCAGTAACATTTGGAAAAGAGAGAGCATTTTTGGCAGGGTATTAGAGAGCTGGCAGTCCAAAGCTCTAAGCATTAACAGCTATTCAGAAAGAGTGAGTTTTTGACTTAGTATACCATGCAAGCATTCTGGAATCTAATTACTTCCGCTAGTAAACCTTACCATTTTTCTTCCCACTGATTTATTTGTTTCACAGCGTGGGCTCGATTAATTTCTTCTTAGCAAGAGACCATGTAAATTCATATTATCATTATAAATATTTGGAAATTGTTAATGAATTCTGCAATACTTTTTAACTTGTTGGTATCGGAAATTTTCACTTGCACACATAAAATTTTCAACTAGAATAGAGGGTATGTTGTAGGTGCTCTATAAATACTTGGTGTGTTTGTGTGCTCCATAAATACCTAGTAACTATGGGATGGGATAAATGAATGGGATAAGCAGACTTTGTAAGGAATGGCTATAATAAGGGAAAGAAGATTATGACTTCAAAACATCCATTGATTAAACAAAAAAATTGGATTAAATTTCTAATGATGGGCAGAAAAGCCTAAGTTTAAAAAGAATCAAGTCTATTAAATAGAGATAATTGAATACTTCTCAGTAGGTTTGGGGGCTGAGGCATGGATGCAACCTTTAAATCAGTGATTCCCAAAGTGGGCACTACCACCCCCTGGTGGGTGCTGCAGTGATCCAGGAAAGTGGTGATGGCCACAGGTGCATTTATCTTTCCTATTAATTGCTATTAAAATTTAAAAAAAATTAATTTCCAGGGGGCCAAGTAATATTTTTTCTGGAAAGGGGATGGTAGGCCAAAAAAGTTTGGGAACCACTGCTTTAGAAGGTATAAGTATAGGTACCTCCCAGTGTGAAAACTCCCTCCATTGACGTAGATCTGCAAATTAAAATCTTAAGAAGGTCCTTTGCCTGTTTACACAGCTAATATACATCAGGAGTAAGACTTAAATTCAGTTCTTCCTGAGTCTGAGGCTAGCCCACTACTAATACAATACAGAATCAATCAATCAAGTAATATTTAAGTGCTTATTATGGGGGCAGCTAGATGGCTCAGTGGATAGAAAGATCCTGGATTCAAATCTAGCCTCAGATGCTTTCTAGTTATGTGATCCAGGGCAAGTCACTCAAGTCCATTTCCCTAGCCCTTACACTCTTCCACCTTGGGATGACACTTGGTAGTGATTTTGAAAAAGATGATGTGGGTTTTTTTTTAAGTGCTAATTATGAACCAGACACTGTGCTAAACCTTGGGGAGACAGAGGAAAGGCAAAATGGCTTCTGTATTCAAGAAGCTTACATTCTAATGAGCATATATTCACATACATATACATATACATATCTAGACTATGTACACATAGGTATGTATACACATGTATGCATGCGCTACATGTATATGAAAATATATGTGTAAACACATATACATATATATCAGAACACACAAGGTAAATATATAAAATGGGGGAAAGTAGCCTTAGAAAGGTTGGCACCAGCATCTGGGAGGACCAAGAAAGATCTGGAGGAGGTGGCACATGAGCTGAGGAAGTCAGGAACTTTCTAGTTGGAAGCTAGGAAGGACAATTCTGGCATAAAGGAGAACTGATGCAAAGGTTTGGAGATGGGAAGCAAGGAGACCAGTATGGATGATGGAATGTGTATAGCAAAGTAATAGGTAAGAAAATCGAATAGGCATAAAGGAGGTTATAAAGGTAGGAAAGGGTGGGGCAGTTAGGTAGCAAAGTTAGGTGGTACCAGGCTTCACAGAGGACCTGAGTTCAAATCTGGTCTCAGAAACATCCTAGTTCTGTGACTTTGGGTGAGCCACAAACCTATTTGCCTCAGTTTCCTTATCTGTAAAATGAACTGGAGAAGGAAATGGCAAACCACTGCAGTAACTTTTCCAAAAAAACCCCAAGTGGAGTCATAAAGAGTATGACACACACAACTGAGCAATAGCAAGGTCAGGTTGTGAGAAGCCAAATAAATGACTATATTTGATTTTGAACATAACAGAGATCTGCTTGAGTCTATGAGAAGAAGGAGAGGGAGACATGGTCAGACCTATACTTTGGGGAAAATCACTTTGGAAATTGAATAGAGGATAGGTTGGTGTGGGGAAATAATCTGAGGCAGAGGGAAACCATTGAGAAACTATCACAATAATCAAAGTGAGAAGGGACTGAACCAAAGACAATGGCTGTGTGAATAGACATAAGGGGATTTATATAAGAAATGCTCACGAGAATAAAATTACAAGGTTTGGCAACTGACTGGATATTCGGGGCAAGATGAGAAACACAGAAGAGTCACAAATGACATTGACTTTTCAAACCTGGGTGAATGGAATGGAAGGAAGGAAGGTCAGTAAATAGAAACTTCAGAAGAGGAGAGAGTTCCAGGTTCCTATCAAGGAATTTTGTTTCTGCTGTTTCCACTCTGGTCATTTTTAGTTATAAGGAATCACTGAAATATTGCCTCTATTTTTCCTGAAGAGATGATACCGGCAAACAAAAGCTGGAGAACTGATAGTTTACTGAACATATGTACACCCTCCAGCTATTGAAGGTAACCAAATTACAAAGTCAAAATTGGGACTCAAGCCACAAGCGATTGCGTGCACAAGGCAGAAAAAGGAATTTAAAGACTCAAAGAATATGCCACATACATCTCGATATGTGTATCTACTGCCATATCTAGCTATACATATGTCTATGTATTTTTTCAGGTAAGTCACATGAATTCATATTGACCTTCACAAATTGGCCTTGTAAAATCACACTTATCTTGTAGCCACTGAATATATATATATATATATATATATATATATATATATATATATATATATAGTGCTCTCCCTCTTGAGTAAAATAACTTGATCTTCAATCTTAGTTGTAGTTTCTGCCTGACTTGAATAGCTTTACATTTTCTTACCTCCATTAGCTGGGGAATATGGAGCCAAAAGTTCACAACTTTGCCTTTTAGTTCTAGTTAGAGATGGAGGAAGGAGGACGAGCATGGGAACACTAAACAAGACTGGCATGAGAAAGAGGGAGTGCTTCTCCCATGATATTCTTTCAAAAGGCTTTTTTAGAGTTTCAATTTGATTTGCTAGTTTTGTGGCATTTTTGTTTTAATTTGCCAGCTTGGTTAAGAGGATTGGGAGCAAATATAGTGATGGTTATGGAGCTAGGCAAATCTACATTTTACTATAAGATTATATTCTGAAGATTTTTTTGGAAGGGAAGGAAATAAACATTTATATGGCATCTATGGGACAGAGTCTGTGCTGAGTATTACAAACCTTTTCTCATTTGTTAGTCTCATTTTTCAGGACTGGGTCTTCATATTTCAACAAGCCTGGAAAGATGGTAACCATTCAGTGGTCTTATCTTAAAATTGATTGGCATAGAAGCTTTAACCTGCTCCATTTTTATAACCTGGGCTAGGTTGCCCCTCCTTGGGCATCGTTGTAGCATCATCTCCTTTGGAGGGATCACCATAATGATGACAAATTTAGTGGGGATGCTCTATTGACTTTAGCTCTACTAAACCTCCAAACCTTTAAAAAAAATTTATAAATTTTTTCCCACATTACATGCCAATACAATTTCTTAATATTTGTTTTCTGATATTTTGCAATCCATATTCTCTCTCTCCCTCCACACGCCTTCCCAAGGCAGATAGTATGATATAGGTTGTACATATGCTATCATATGTACATATGATATTTCCATGTCTGTCATGTTGTGAAAGAAGATATATATTGCATACGCTAGAAAAAATTCATGGAGGCAATAAAGAATGGTATGTTCCAATGTGCATTTTGACTCCCTCTGTTCCTTTTATGGTGCTGGATATCCATTTTTTATCATGAGTTGTTTGAGTGACCTCAAAACTCAATCTCAGATGACCCAGCAGTTTCAGCCTCCCCCAGCAGTAGGGATCACAAGCATGCACCATCATGCTCAGCTCCAAAGACATTTATAATAAAATTTCCCATAGATACAATTGTGAAATTAGTAGATTAGGGCTTCAAATCAGGCCACAAAAGCTTATTGAACCCATGGATCCATGTTTTAAGATAAATGCCTTCTTCTCCTATAATTTCCTGATATCACAAGAGATATTTCCTTGCAAAAGATAGAACTTTAGCTGAGACTTTAAGGAAACAAGCCAGGGAAGGTAGGAGGCAGACATGAAGAGGAAGAGAGTTACAGGCAAGCTCCCAGAATGAGGATATGGGGTGCCTTGGGTTGGGATCAGTGTCACTAGTTGCAAAGTATGTGATTGGGTATAAGGTATGAGAACTGGAAAAGTAGAAAGGGGTCAAATTTGGAAAGGCTTTAAAAGCTAAACAGGACTTTATGTTTGATCTAGAAGGTACTAGGGCAATGGAATTTATTCAGTGGGGTGGGGGTGATATAATCAATTTGACAGCTGAGAAGATAGAATACAAGAGGGAGAGGTATGAAACATGAAAGTCAAGTCAATAGACACATCAACAACTCTTCCATAACTTATGGTCTCAGGGAATGAGCAGACAGAGAAACTGAGAGATTAAATTATCTGCCCAATGGTAGCACTGTGTCTGTGTCTGTGTGTGTGTGTGTATGTGAGAGAGAGAGAGAGAGAGAGAGAGAGAGAGAGAGAGAGAGAGAGAGAGAGAGAGTGAGTGTGAGTGAGGGTCAGAGACAGAGACAGAGACAGAGGGAGGGAGGGGCAGGCAGTGAGGGAGGAAGGGGGAGAGGGAGAGGGAGTCAAGATTTCAACTCAACTCTTCTTTTCTCCAAAGCTAGTCCTAAATCCACTATACCTTAGTGCCTCTCACTTTGATGATGAATCATATATCTACTTTTCTTTTGGGAGACTTTAAAAATGAAGATACAGAAGATATTTTTTATATTTGGGGCATTCTATCAGAATTTTAGGACTAAGAAAAAGTATCAGGTGCAAAACCTGTCTTTTTTACAAAGAAGGAAACTAAGGCTGGGATGGACTAAGTGACTTTCTCAAGGCTACAAAGGTAGTTGGTTGTCAGTGAAGTTAGGATTATAAAGTAAAATGCATCTCTGTCCCATGACAGACTTGGTAATCTGATCAGCAGTGTGGCAAGCCTTTCCTCAGTCTATCACTTACTAAATATATTATGATGCAGAATTGAAAAATAATAATTCACAGAGGTACAGAAGATCAATTTTCTTTTATCCCAAATTAAGATGGTCTTATACTCACATGGAAAATTCATGCTATGCATAATGATAAATACAAGCCAAGGACTATCATGTGTGTTTTTTTTAATAATATCAGCAGCATGAAGAATTACCTAATCAAAATCAGTGTTAGTACTCCAATTGGTCAGATGGTTTCCCATTTTTTATCATTATTCATGCCTACACTCATGTTTATAGATTACCAAGCAAACATAAGTGTAACTTCTAAGAATTAAACCACCTAGGTGAACAAAAATAGGAAAATTTTATATTTAATGTGGAAATTAAAATATTAACAAGCGTATTTTGATTTAACATCCAAGAGATAATGAGTTTTCATTTTTCTGATTAGTGCTTATACTCATTGTTCATTCTCCAATAGTATAGTACTATTTGTTTAATTGTGTATGAGATGACACTATATTAAGAGAAGGGAAGATAAATTGTTGATTTAATGGGGAATTTTTCTAGTGCAGCTGATGAAGCATCAGAAAGCTTGTGTGCATTGTGAACAGCTCATGAATAAGTACAATCTAAGCATTATCGCAAGGATAGGAAACCTTTGGCTCCCAAGGTAGAATGATGGGAAGAGGGTGTGATTTTGAGTCAGAGCCCCTGGGTTAAAATCCTAGATCTGCTATTTATGGCCTGTGGCACCTTAAGCAACTGATTGAACCTCTGTGTTTCCTCATGTGTACAATGGAGGACTAGACTAATGAACATCTAAATCTTGTTTGAGGTTCAGCTCTGTGTCAAATGAACTATTTAACTTGATCATTCAATGTAATAGATATGCTAGTAAATATTTAACAATCAGATTTCTGTGGAGAGGAGGAATATATGCAAGATACACTTTAAAGTTTGATTTGCATTAACATTTTCTCCATCACTTTTTAAGTCTAAAGAAACAACAAAATAAAATCAATACAGCCCTAATTTGTAGGTTGCTGATTCCCAATGTGTAAATGCTCAGCCTGAAAATTTAACAACCAAGAATCATTTGAGCTCACCCCAGCATATTCCTGTATAATCTTGTTCTGCTGACTATAGCTTCAGGCCAGAGAATAGTTATTCCCCTCATAAAATGTTATGCTGATACCATAAAGAGTATATATTCTCAAAGTTTAAGTATTAGGACACTTAAAGAGTTGTAAAAAAAAATAACTGGTTAATCAAATATTTGAAAGAGACTCAAACAACAATCACTGACAAGTGAACAGTAACAGACAACCTTGAACTAACATTCAGCAGCACAGTTTTACTCTATCCACTGCACACCACCTAGCTAAACTCCTTAAAAGCAAGGACTGTCTACATTTTCTCTTTGTGTTCTCAGTGCTCAGCACACAGTAATTAACAAACACTTTTCATTCATTCATTTATTCATTTTTTTCTTCTTTTTTTTAGTATTCTCTTCTTGCTCTTCTCCCCTTTCCCCATCATTTCCCTTAGACTCTTTACTCTCTAATTCTTCTTATCTTTGCCTCTGCCATCTCTTCTCCCACTCTCACCCTTTGTCTTTTCTTCATACTCTCTATATTTGCTTTTTTCTCACATGCCCCCCTTTTCTTCATCTACCTGTAACTCCTCTTCCTTTCTTTTCCCTCATTCTACCTTACTCCAGTTGAAATGACAGTATATATTTAAAGTGCTTATTATTATTAATATATATATATATCCCAACTCCCAGAGAGGGGTGGGAGGGAGACAATATGCATCATATAACTTCAAAAAACTTATGTAGATATTTGTTATGATGTACAATTTGTAAAATAAAATATCTTTATAATAAAAAGATTAATAAAACAATCACAGAAAAAAGTTTTGAGATTTCTTATTCCTAATTTTAAAATCAGGTGAACTGCAGTTTCTTTCTTTTTAAAAATATTAATTCTCTTCTTTACCCTTAAAAAAAAAGAAAATGAGCTGCTTTTTTATCTGTGGCCCTTTACTGACTTTTTTCCTTGAGGTTAGTAACCTTCAGTAGGGAAAAAAAAAGTTTCTTTATCCCTCTCCCAGTTAAATGTGAACATAAGGAATATCTGGGCATTGATTTTTCAATCATTGTCATGTGTTGAGATCAAAATGCAGTCAAGAAATCTAAGGGGACTCATTTCTTTCAGTGCTTTTATACAACTATTAATACCTAGGGCAATGCTCTGCTCTGACCTAGAGAAAGGAACCAGTGGCTCATGAATTCTCACTGAAATTCTTTTTTTTTACCTCCTTTCTCTCCTCTACTGCTCTCTGCCCCACTATAACACACAAACACACACACACACACACAAGCACACACACACCCTTCAAAGGGAAGTAAAAGTGCCTTTGAAATGATTGAAGAAGAGCTTATTCCCATTCTTTCATTCAGCTAGAATGGTAGAGCCCAGCTGAGTCACCAAATATTATTCAGGTTCCTATGTACATATTGTTTTTTACATGGTGGGCATATCAAAGGCACGTTTCTTATTGTGATACCAAAACAAGCAATTGATTCAGCTGAATCTACTGATTAGTCAATTTATTTAATAAAAATGCAACAGGACGTGCCTGGTTTTCTGAAACCAATATATTCCAAGAGGCTTCATATCAGCTGAAAATGGAACATGCTAAGGAATCCCATTATTTAATAAGTATTTCTAATAGGAGCTTACCTAAGCCCTTTACAGCTTTTCTTAGGCTTATCAGAGCTACCAAAATCATTATTCTTGTACTTGGGGTCATTATTAATAACTAAGAAGCATTAATGAATCAAAGATGTAGACATGGCATGTGACCAGTGAGAACTCTGGACAAAGACTGATGTGGGAGTTAATGTTTGTTGCAAAACAATGCAATGACTCACACTAAAGCTTTTCACAGAGAGAATGAGATCAGGCAAACTCCTGTGAGACTTTATGCCATTTGGGAAAATGGGGTGGATTTGGTACATAATTAAAATGTTTATTTTATGTATTTCTCTGCCTTTTTTTCTATCGCCAATCATATATACCTCAATTTGAATGTGTTGAGTTGGCAGAAAACCAGGTCCTGCTATAAATAAGTTGATCTATATATCTGATATCATCAAGAAATACAAATAACAACAATTTTCCCTGGACCACCAAAATTGTACTGATCCTTCCCCCATCTGCTGTGCATTCCTCTGTAAATACTGAAAGAACTATAGAATCTCAGAGATTATTGAGTCTGCCTCCTCCATTTTGCACAAGGCCCTGTGGTTTGAGACAACTTTCACAAGGCAGTCAATGATCAAAAGCAGACGATAGCACCCAGGTTTACTGATGTGCAGGGCGAGGGCTCCTTCCACGGAGGCAGCATGGGCTCAGTAGAGAGATGACTGTGTTGGGTTGTTGAGAACCTAATTCTGAAGCCCGACTTTGCCACTCACCATCTCTGAGACTATGGACGAGCCGTTAACCTCTCTGGCATTCAGCTTCCTCCTCTATATAAGGAAGGCGTTACACTCAGCATCAAACATCTCTGAAAGCTCACTGCCTCCACTCCCAGGAGTTTACAAACCAAACTGCTGGGAAAGAGAAGGGGAAGAAATGGCACAGAACTAGACCTATGGTAAGTGCTTTATCAGTGTTAGCTAGAAGTCATAGTAGTAGTAATAATAGAGTAGTGGTGGTGGTGCCAGTTAGTGCTGTTGGTGTTCGTAGCAATAGCAGTAAATAAAGTAGTAGTAATAGTAGAGGTGGTGGTTGTTAATGATGGTGATGGTAGTAGTAGTAGAGGTAATAGGGTAATAGTAGTGGGGATGGTTGGTAATAATGATGGTGGTAGTAGTAGTAGTAGTAGTAGTAGTAGTAGTAGTAGTAGTAGTAGTAGTAGTAGTAGTAGTAGTAGTAGTAGTGATGGTGGTAGTAGTAGTAGTAGCAGAGAGTAGTAGTGGTGGTGGTAGTGTGTTAGAAGAGAATAGGGAAAGTTTAGCAAGAGGCATAAGTTAGCTGGATGGCTGACAGAAGGTTCTAAGCATGGAATGGTGGAGGGAGACTTTTTTTCTGAGAGACTTTGGAGGCAACTGCTGGCAGTTAGAGGTTTTCCTTGGCTGCTGAAGGTGAAGAGCCCAGAAAAATAACTGTCTACCCTAGGAAAGATCAAGTTGAGCAGTGAATCTGTTTTGATTGGTGGACGTACCAAACCAGTTCAGCTCCTTGACTTTATCTCTTCTGTGAATTTACTTGCTGTGACTCCTGGTGGCTGTGAACATCACTGGAACAGAGGTGGACCCGGTAGTGAGACATCCAACTTCCTCCTAACCTGCCAAGCTTGACCTGACAGCCTGTTTTAAGTGACAGAGTATAGTGTTTGTCCCACCTTTCCAGTCCCTGGAGTCTATCCTTAGATACCTAGGTTTAATGTGACCTTTCCCTACATTTCTTACCTTAAACTCATTATTAAACTGTGTTTTATAACTTCCTTTTGTTCCTTCTCCACATCCCAGAGAGCCCACTATAATTTAAGAGGAATCCCTGACAGAGTTGGTCTGGATGATGCTTGGTCTCAACTGTCACCACTCATTCCCCATGTCCTGTGTTTGTGGGGGTGGACGAGATTTCCCAGTGTGTTATTGTGGGTCAGGCCATTAACCCACTTTAACCCTTCATTCCTCCTCCCTCTACTAAACCCCCAGTGTTATTATTTACCTATTATGGGTGGTGGTGGTAGTGGTAGTGATGGTGGTAGTAGTAGAGGTAATAAAGTAGTAGTAGTGATGATGGTGGTGGTGGTTGATAGTGATGGTTGTAGTAGTAGCAGTAGTAATAGAATGGTAGTGGTAGTGATGGCGATAGTGGTGGTAGTAGTAGTAGAGGTAATAAGGTAGTAGTAATGGCAATGGTTGGTAATGATGGTAGCGGTGGTGGTAATAGGAATAGTGATAGTGGTGGTTGGTAGTGATGGTAGTGGTAGTAGTAGTAGAGGTAATAAGGTAGTAGTAATGGTGATGGTTGGTAATGATGGTGGTGATGGTAGCAGTAATGATGGTGGTGGTTGGTAGTGATGGTAGTAGTAGGAGGAGGAGGAATAAGTGCTTAGCCCAGTGCCTGGCACCTAGCGTGTACTCTATAAATGCTTATTCCCTTCCTCCTTTCCACGGATCTCTCATGATACACACAAGGGCTTATCGGCAACAAATGAGTCAAGTTCTCACTAGAGGAAAATTGAAGAAATCTAATTGCTGGAATCTTTCCCTTTTCAGATGGTTAAGTTAGCATCTGCGAGAAAACATCGTTTCATTTTATCTGAAAAATCTTCGGATGATATTTCCATGTTTAAAGCCATTTCAGAAAGGCTCTGGAGGTGGTGGGAGGATGCTCCAGCCAGACTCTAGTATGCTGTGACTTTTCCATTTCTAATAGCTCTAATAATTTCTCTGATTACACACTCAGGTAAACACCCTGCAGGAAATAAATCAGTCCTCCATTCTCTCTTAAGGAAAAAAAAAGTCTAAGCAAACCAAGAATGCCAGTGACTTCTTACTCATTCGGCATTACCACTGCAAATGCTGAGAGCCTGTAAGTCCTCTATTCTTTCTGCCACTTATCACATCGCAACACACTGAAGCATAAACCCTAAATATGTAAGTGTAACACAGAATGTGTAGGAAGGAAAGCCTGTGTGCCTACTGGGTTTGTAACTGTATATTCCTTGTTCTGTAGCTTTAAAATTCTCGTTACTAGAGTTAAATTCCTGGCCACCTTTCCCCTACATAAATTTCTTCCATACTTAGAATTAATGTTGGATTGAAAGGGAGGGCTCTCTACTAATAAGAGAGGCAGGGGTGAAAGAGAATTACAATTAATCCCTCCACCTTTTATGACTTCCGAACGTGGTCCCTCCACTCTCGCCAAGTCAATCTGCTTCCCATCTGCTGCAGAAAATTTACAAATTCCCACCTCTGTGCCTCTGCTCCTGCCATTCACTCCATCTATAATACCTTCCTCATTTCTCTGCCAGCTCACATCTGTTATTTCTTCAAGCTTTGGGGAAATTAAGCCCTCATATATTACCTCACCTCCTCCAGGAAGTCTTCTAGGATAAATCCCCTCCTAATATTTACTCCTTGACTCCTTATACTAACAGAAATAATACATTTCATTTATACTAGGTGATAGCAAAGCAAAATTACTGTTACTAGGAAGATTGATTAATATTTATGACAGAGAATGCAGTTTTAGGTCCATTTCATGATCTGTTGGAATTGCAGTTTTTATATATTATACATATACTTTTCAGTACATAGGGATGCTCTATATAATCTGTTATGGTTAAGTCTTTTTTCATAATGTCCTTGGAAATGTTCTTTGATTATGACTTTGAAACACTCAGACACTGAGCAATTTTATTTTGTATTCTATGTTGGGGGAATAAGTCTCATCTCCTCTTATATAGAAACTTAAAGGCAGAGATCTCGGCTTCTTGCCAACTCTATCTTTTCTCAGGGTCTAGCACAGAAGTTTTAAATAATTTTCTTTAATTGTTAAACAGCCCTTTGTAAAGGAGGCAATGGGATACAGTGGAGAAAGCTGGATAGCTGTCAAGGGACAACTTGGGTTCCAGTTAAGACTCCTCCATGAGCTTACTGTGTCATAGTTATTGGAAACCATGCCGTAGGTTTCTTTTGAATACTCACACAGTGTCTGCAATGTTTAAATTTAATAGATACTCAATAAATACTTGCTTATATCTTCTCATATCTCTATTAGAATCTAGAAATGAGGAGACGTTCTGAGACATAGACATGTCTAAGTAATAATCTCATTTACCTCATTTACAAGTGTCCATGTAGAAATGTCCTGAATTTCTAGATATCAAAATCGTATCTCAGCTTCTGTCTAATCCTAGAACTTCCCTTAGCACCTAGAGCAGCTTTGGTGAAGTATTGGCACTCATGCCTGCTCCATTCTCCCTCTTCCCAGCACTGGTGGACATTTTTTTTGTATGCCCCATCCTTCAATCCAGCTGCCCAAAGTCAGCACTTTCTCCCTCTGCTCTCTCTCCCATAATTTGGGAGGTTCAATGACAGCTTAAATTTGACCTCTGGGCACATGAACTCAAAAACTTTTGCCAACACTAACCAAGGGCCTCCTTACACTGGAACCTTCAATTACCTCTGCGGCCTTCTCCACTTGGAATATTTTTTTCCAGGCATGCCCCCTTCTCACACTGGTGACTGCCTCCTAGGGTCTCCATTTTGTGCAGGGGTCCAGGAAGGCTAGACAGTCTTCATTCCCTTCCTGATTCTGCCCTTGACTTTCTAGATTTCAAAACTATGTCCCTTCCCCTTTTCAGTGTCCCTTCCCCTTTAATTTGAGTCTTCTCCCCGTTAGAATGTAAACTGCTTGATGATAGAATCTGGCTTTCTTTTTTTAAATTGTAATTGTATCCTCAGTGCTTAAATTCTTTTTTTTCTTTCTCCAGTGAAATTTAGATCATTGATGAATTGTTAATAGCTTTATTTAATCACTGGAATTAATATCTATGGATCTGATTTTGATTTAATTGTTTAGACCTCACCAGTAGAGTTTGTAAAGGTTTAAGTACACTAATATTAAAGGCAACAAATGGGTCCTTTCTCTTGAAGGAGATAAGGATGATAGATGAAAGCAGATTTAACCTGGTCAGATGTTTTGCCCAGCAGTGGGTCTCTCTGATATTGAGTGAAATCTGGCATGGAATTTCTCAGAGAATGTTGACTAACTCTTTTTTCCCAATTGCTATAGGTCCTGGAGATTTCCTCTTGCAAGTCAGATTAAGTAAAATATATAACCCACCCTTTACCTTTCTTGTAGACCAATCACAGTTTTGATTTAGTTTGCCTCACTGGACTATTTTTGATACCCTATATATCTGCTACCTTTTTATTATAAAAGCTGCACTGTCAGATGAATCCCTGGCCACTGAGGGGCCACAGAGAGTTGCCTACACTGAAAAACAATCAGATGAATCCCTGGCTCACTTTATTGACAATTGCTAGCCTTACTAATAAATTGACCATGCTCAGAACTTCTTGCCTCAGATTCTCTCCTCCTCAGGTTTTTATCAGGATATTTCCTTCCTCCCTTCTCATGAGATCTCTGCTTCTCATTCTTCTTTGCTGGATTCTCTTCCCTCAGGATTCTAACTTGGGTCCTTTTCTCTTCTCTCTCTATACTAATTAATTTGGAGATCTCATCAGCTCATGTAGATGTAATTATAATTTCTTTGTTGATGAACCCCAAACCTACCTCTCCTGCCCTAAATTTTTCTGTTGATTTCTAATCTCTGGAGGCTTCTTAAACTGAATGTCCAGTAGATAGCTTAAACTCAATATGTCCAAAACAAAACTCTTTATTTTTAACCACAGACCACCCCCTTGTCTAAAACTGTAGAAGGGAACATCATTCTCCCAATCCCTCATGCTCATAATCCAGGAGTCAGTCATCCTAGATTCTTCACTGTCTCTCAACACTCCATGCCTAATCTTACCAAAGCCTATCCATTGCACTTTTGTAATATCTCTTATATATATATGCCTCCTTCTCTCCTCTGACACTGCCATCACTTTAGTGTGGGTTTATCGTAAAAGCCTGCTGGTGAGTCTGCCTACCTTAAGTTGTCCCTATTTCAATTCATCTTCCAGTCACTAAAGTGATTTTCCTAAAACCAGGTCCAAACATGATACTCTCCCCTTCCTCCACCCCCAATAAACTCCATTGACTTACTGTTGCCTTCAGGGGCAAATGCAAAATACTCCATTTACATTCAAAGCCCTTTATAACATATTTCTCATCCTTCCTTTCCAGTCTTCTTATATCTTACTCCCTAGTACTTACCCTCCAATCTGGTAACCGTCTCCTCCTGGCTTTTGCCTGAATAAGACACTCGGTATCTTGACTGGACATTTTCTCTGGCTATTCCTCCTTGCCTGGAATGTTCTCTTTCCTCCACTCTATCAGCTTCTGTGCTTTTCTTTAAGTTCCAACTAAAATCCTACCTACTCCAGGAATTCTTTCCCAATCCTTCTTAATTTCAGAGCTTTCCCTCTTTTAGTCATTTCCTATTTATACTGTATATAGCTTGAGATGTATATATTTGTTTACATATTATTTCCCTCAAAAGACTGTAAACTCCATGGGGGCGGGAGATGTCTTTTGCTTCTGTTCTATAGCACAGTGCCCAGCACATAGTAGGTGCTTAATAAATGTTTATTCATTGATTGATTATTGACCCTCTGAATGTAATAAGAAAAAAACCCTGTTCTTTGTTACAACTTTTTGAAACATGTTTTCTTCTTTTAAAAGCCATCTCAAATTACTCATGATCCATGACTGGTAAAAAAAACGTATTCTCTAAGTATTAGAATACAAAGAGGATCTGTGATTGTTTTTCAGTGTAGGCAACTCTCTGTACTACACAAATTGAGGTCCGTCTATGCTTTCATTAGTATCTAAGTCCCAGAAGGTTGCCTTGAGACATACAGGGATAAATCACTTGCCTTAACACAAGAGAAATGTGTTAAGACAGAGGTAGTAGATCAGAGATAGTTTTTCAACTGGGATATTCCCAACTCTTAACTCATCAGCATGTGCACTATGCCAAGTTGCCTTTATTCTGTAAGTGACAAGGTGTACTAACAGGGAATCATTTAATATCACTCAAATAATGCAGTTAGCAAATTTGAATATTGTGATTTCTGTGGCAGAGTTGGTCTTTCCCAGTGCAATGGGCACTTCAGAAAAACAATGCAAATTTTTAGGTACATAAAACAATGTTAATCTTGAAGCCAGTGAAAGCTCTCACAAAGCCATCAAGAGCTTCACAAAGAGCAGAAGCCAGATGTGGCAGAAGAAATGGAGCTGGATGGCCCCTAACATCCCTTCCACCTTATAGGAGGGAGGTTAAGTCTTATGGTATAGATGAGGCCCCAAAGTTCTAAGAAAGAAGTCCTGAGAATAACTGCATCCTAACAAATATATAGGATAGATTAGTGATTCCCAAAGTGGGCACCACCGCCCCCTGGTGAGTGCTGCAGCAATCCAGGGAGGCAGTGATGGCCACAGGTGCATTTGGAGGTGGTGAATAACTGTAAGGGGGCGGTGATAGTAAGTGACAGGGCCCTAAGTAATATTTTTTCTGGAAAGGGGGCGGTAGGCCAAAAAAGTTTGGGAACCACTGGGATAGATAAAGGAGATGCAATCTGCATAGTGCCTAATTTGGTTATTTCTTTGCATGTCTTCTTCCACCACTAGACTGAAAGATTCTTGAGGCCAGGGACTGTCTTTTGTCTCTTTTCATATCCCTAGGGCTCAGCACAGTGCTTGGCCCATAATAAGGGCTTAATAAATATTGATTGATTAAAAACACTGATACTTGCCAGAAAGGTCACCGTACAATTTCCAGGTACTTTGACCTGAGATGCAAGCATTCTCATAAGGAACTTCATCAAGAGTTTTTATCAGTTTATTTTCAATTTCTCACCCCAGAATGAGAACCTGGCTCCTAGAAGATACAGTATTTCATGTAGAAAAGCAAGCTTGGTATCAGCCATGCCACACTGGGATAACCCTGTCTTTAAAACACATGAGAAAGGATCTATTTCAATCAGTGTCCTCATAAAAAGGGAAGCAATGAAGCACTAAGTTGCAATTATTTTCCTCTTCATTTGGGTAGTGTGAATTCCCCTCCTCAAAGATGTCACCCTTGGGAAGAAAAACAAATGTACCTGCCAATATTGAAGAATCCTCAGCATCACCTCTACTCTCTCACACAGGCAATTATATAATGAGAGTTACCACTAAATAGGCAATGTCAAATAATTAAAGCTTTAAGACTTTCTTTCCCCTTCAGTGCAAGCCCCAGAATCCAAAGATCCTCTTGGATGAAAGAGAAAATCATTTGTGTACATCATTTTGTCTTATCATAGTTTTCCAGCTGCCCAAGGGAGGCGGCTCACTAAGTCATTTTAGGAGAATTGGGAGGAGGGATGGTGATACACAGCATCCCAGGCAAGTACCAATTTTAAAATTCTCTAACCATTTAAAACTCATGTTATGCAATACTGCTTTGGGAGAGAAATCTTCCTTTGTCTTTTTTACAAGGGCGAGGGGGAGGAAAATCTTCTCTTTCTCCAACTGTGCAGTATTCTTATTATACTGCAAGCATTTATGCAAGATCCATACTGCCCTACCCATCATTTATTCATATTCACAATTATAGTATATACACTGAAAATAATATGGCTTTCTTTTCCCCCCTTCTTCCTTTTTCATGCTTCTTATCCTGACTCTGTTTGTGACTTCAGATAAATAAGTTCATTTTCAACAGAAGATCTTTCTTACATACCTCTAGATTCTCCTCTACTCAAGCCACACAATTTAAAAGTGAAAACTACCCAGACCTTGTTGATTATTCAAAATATTACAGAAAACCTAGCATTAACAGATATGCTGACTTGGCTTTATTGCCAGTTTAGCTCACCAAATTTTATAGTGCCCTCAACAGGACACGCTAAATAAAAAAAGTTCTCTTTTTTTTGACTCCAGGTCCATCCAAATGTGCTACTCCTCTTAGGGACCAAAGATGTCCTTGCTGAAATTCTGCAGCTTCAGGAAGCTTTGGCTTTGGACTTCTCAAAAGTCAGTATTATGCCTGAGGGCAGAAACTTGGTTGCCCAATGAAAGGTGAGAAACTGGCTGGCCAGGAAATGTGGATTGTGTGGTGCTCTTCTGAGGGTTTTGTTTGAGGATAGTGGATTAGAGTAAAAATTCTGGATTTCAAAACAAAAAAATGGCCCATGACCCCTTTCTCCTTTATTTTGTGTCAAAAAAAAAATAAAAACATTTTCAATGAAGAATATTATAAGAGCCCACAAAATGCACCATATTTTGTATTTTCAATTATTCTTTGAGATCTAGATTTTAAACTTTTTGCCACCATTTGCCTGAAAAAGACATTCTTTGAAACATAGAACAAATCAATTCTAATTAAGCCTACACAATTGGAATGTTCCCTTTCACATGTTTTAACTTTGAATAATTTTAATTATGAAGTAAATTAACAAGCATTTATTAAGTGACTTTATGTGGTAGGTGCCTGGATACAAAGAAGGAAAAAATCTACGCAAAAAGAGCTAACTGCGTCCATTTCCTAAATGAATATATAAATAAGAGATTAGATATCTATCTATTTCCTTACTTTGTGAGGCTAAATCTTTATTTCAGTTTTTATGAACAAGCTAAGGATAAAATGTAACTTTTCCTATTTTTTTTTATTTGATGAAAAGGTTGGCTTTTTCTTTAATTTTAATTCTTTCTGATTTTTAAAATCATGCTTATGTTACCTTCTTATAGACTACCTCAGAAAAGATATGTGGGTGTCGAGGAGGAGGAGGACTCTTGTCTTGTCTGTATTCTAACAGCTTCAGCAAAGCTTTGGCAACTTTGAAGAATATGATAAAACCTTGACCCCGAGGGATCACCTAACTGATCACTTTTTTTTTAAACCCTTGTACTTCGGTGTATTGTCTCATAGGTGGAAGATTGGTAAGGGTGGGCAATGGGGGTCAAGTGACTTGCCCAGGGTCACACAGCTGGGAAGTGGCTGAGGCCGGGTTTGAACCTAGGACCTCCTGTCTCTAGGCCCGACTCTCACTCCACTGAGCTACCCAGCTGCCCCCCTACTGATCACTTTTTTAATAGATGTCTATGAATTTAGGATTCAAAACAAGACTGGATTTTTCACACTTCACTCTGATTCCTCTTGATTAAATCTGACCCTATAAGTGATTTTTTAGGTTTCCTACTAAATGATTTAAAACAGCAGAACTAAAGGTAGCACCTATTTTTGTTCATGCATATCCTTGAAAAAGTAGAGAAACATGATACTCTGCAAATAATGGTTCATTTCACATGAAACTTCACTGAGGGAGCCTGAATAGCTAATAACATAGGAAAATTCCAAAGATGTGGTTGTTATTCCGACTTTGAAAGAGGGGGAAATAAGTGGTCTGTGAAATTAAAACTTAGGTTATCTCGTCCATATACATGAGATGGCATGGTATTGTGGGGAAAGAAAAAACAAACAAACACTAAAGTAGGAGTCAGTAGAGGCCCATGTTTAAATTTTAGCTTTGATGCTTAAAGCTGGATGACCTTGGGCAAGTCACAATCTCTTTGTAAAATTGTATACACAAGATCTACCTCATAGAATTATTGAAAGAACAGAATGAAATAAGGCATGTGGCAAAATTGCTTTGCAATTTGTTGTTGTTTAGTCATTTTTTAATTGTGTCCATCCTATTTGGGGTTTTCTTGGCAAAGATACTGGGATGGTTTGCCATTTCCCTCACCAGCTCATTTTACAGATGAGGAAACTGAAGCCAAAAAAGTTAAGTGACTTGTCCAGGGTCATATAACTAAGTGTCTGAGGTCAGATTTGAACTCAGTAAGAAGAGACTTCCTGATTCCAGGTCTGTTGCTCTTTGCATGGTGCCACCTAGGTCTATATGTGTCAGCTATCATTACAGACTCTAACTCTGGACTTTTTTCTTTCTTTCTTGGTTGTATCATCTTTTTAGCATGGTACAAGTGTTTCTTCTACCATAGTGTTCGTCTGTGATACAGGGGAAGTAGTGCTACAAGTAGCCACAAGTGGAAGAAACAGAAGAGGAGAAGGGAGGCAAGGCTCAGGACCTACAGGGGATATCTCACTCAGGAGGTCAAGAATCAGATTTTGGATTATCAGCAAGACAGACAAATGAATACTCCATAAAAGACTTTCAAGATGATAATGCTTGGGAAGAACAAGTTCATAGGACCATCAGCTTAGAGCTAGAATGTATTTTTAACAGTATCTACTCTAACCTGATCATTTTACAGATGAGGAAATAGAGAATTAAATGGATTTTCCTCAAGTCACATAAGTAGTAAGTGACAAAGCTGGGATTTGGACCTCAATTTATTGACTCCAAATTTAGCAGTACTTCCACTGAAGATGAAGTGGAAAAGTGAAAGACCCCGAGCAAGTCATTTAACCCTATTTGCCTTGGTTTCCTCATTTGTAAAACAAACTAGAAAAGGAAATGAAAATATCTATACCACTCCAGTATTTTTGTCAAGAAAACCCCAAATGGGGTCATGAAGAGATATGACTGTAACATTTGAATCACAACAAAATAGTTTGGCAGTCCCCTTTTCAAAGTTCTTGCTATGTGCCTGGTAATTATTTTTATAGGTTTCCAATAAAGTATGATTTCAATAAAATCTAAGTTTTCAGCAGCAATGAAGGCTGAGAAAGTGATCTAACAGTATTTACAGATGGAACAATCTTTCTCTGATACTAGGCAGTTATTTTCTTAGCTTTATGGATGTAATCAGGTGAGCCCTAGACTCCTGATCTGTAGGAATCTGGTCTACTGCTGCTAAGTCTTATGGATTATGGGTAAGGGAAATAAAACTCTGAATAAGCAAGAAACCATATGGCTAACTAGAAATAGCCCAGGGTACTGAAGATAGGGTTATGGGGGCCTCCTTTATTGGTCTTCTTCAATTACATTGAAAAGGTTTAAGAAGATAAAGGTGAGAAATGTTAAATTAGCCCAATAATAGAATTCTTTAATGGTAAGAAATACTCCTATCACCATCAACAGTGACAACTGACATTTATCAAATGGTCTTTGAATAATAAAGTCAATGAAATGACTTGAGAGTCTCTGCTTGCTATGGGGAAATTTATCAAGGGAAAAGGAAGAAACCAGTTTAATCTTACTTGGATAAATTTTTTTAAAAGAAATGAACCTTGAAAATTATCCCCCAGAATCCTGGACTTGAAGAAGCAAGCAGAATTAAGTAATTAGTCTCTCCATGATTGGGTTCTGTCCACCCATTCCAGTTTTATTTCATACTAATCTTCACACATTCCATTTCCAGACAAACTTGTCTGGCAAACATTCTAGTTACATTCCATCTCTCACTTTCCATGTATATACAAAAGGAGTCTGTTAAACATTCCTTCCCATCTCCATCTCCACAAATCCTTCTAAGGCCCTGCTAAAAACCAATAACTATTAATTAAATTCTTACTAGGAAGTAGGAATACAAAATCAAAAGAAACAAAATTCCAGTCCCTGCCCCCAGAATGGCTAATATTTTCCTTTAGGGATGAGGAGTAGATAGTGCTGAACTTAATATGAAGAAGACCTAGTTCAAACCTCATTTCAGCAACTTACCAATTCTGTGAAAGTAGGCAAGTCAACTTTTCCCAGTCTTGGTTTCTTCATCTGTGAAATGGAGATAATAGTAGCACCTACCTCATAGGTGTGTTGTTATGATTAAATGATATAATAAATATAAAATACTTTACTTTAAAGTGTTATTTAATTCAAATTTCTATATAACAGCAAAATAAAAACCTAATTATTTAAGGTGGGAGAAAGTATTAACTCCTTTAGGAAGTGTTACTATTAACTCAGTCTTACTGGACACCAGGGATTCTAAGAGATATTTGGGAGGGGAGAGGGTATTCCAGACATGGGAATAACCTTTGCAAAGATAGAAATAAGAAATGAAGTGAGGTCAGGGAAGAGTAAATACAACATTTTGTCTAGAACTTGGAATTCATAAAGGGAAAAAAGTAAAATAAGTCTGGAAGGCAGGCCTTTTAACACCAAGCTAAGGAGTTGTCCTAGAGTCAAGAAGAAGCTACTCCCAACCACTGAGAAAAGGGGGATGATTTGGTCAGTACTATGTATTAGAAAACTATTTTATTAGCTAAGTGGAAGGTAACTTAGCTGAGAAAATGGAACCTCATATAATTTGAGTTTATTACAATCATCTGGGTTAGAAGTGATAAGGGCTCTAAATAGAGTGGTATCTGGATTAAGTGGCAAAAGAGAATAGATATAAGACATAGGGTAGAGGTAGAATTACCAAGACTTGGAAACTAATCAGATCTACAGAATGAAGGAGAGTCAAGGATGACTGAGACTATGGACCCGTGTAACTAGAAGAATGGACGTATCCTCAAAAGAAATAAAGACATTTGAAAGAAGGGTAAATTTCAGTGTAGATCAGTTCTGTTTTGGACACTTAATGGAAATATCCAATTGGTATTTGGTGAGGCGGGGCTAGAGGAGAGACACTAGGGCTGAAACAATTTGTCTATCTGCTTCAATAACTGAACCTATGAGGCTGATGATCTCTTTAAGATAAAAGGTATAGAAGAGAAGATTACACAGGACAAAGCTTTGGGGTACTCCTATGGTTAGATGAAGATCCTAAAAGAGACCAAGAAGACCAAGAATAAACATTAAAGTAAAAGGAAAAGTAGAAGGGAGTCATTTCATGAAAACTCAAGGATGCTTTGAGATATCCTGTAGAAGGGGATGGTTGGTCAATAGGATCAAATGTGGCAAAGAAGTCAAGAAAGGATGAATACTGAAATAATGAGTGTAAATAGTACCCCCCCTCCTATGGGTTTTAACTGAGAGGGAGGAAATATATAGGATGAATACTTGAGAGATAATAAGGATCAAGTGAAAAGGTTTCTTTTTTAAGTATAAGGAGAAAAACATATTGTTAGGCAACAGAGAAGGAGGCAGCAGTTCAGGAAATATTAAAGATTACAGATAATAATAAAAAGCTATTTAATAAGTACCTATTATTTGTTAAGCACTAGGAATATAAAAATGAAACTAAAACAATTCCTCCCCCAAGAAGCTTATATGTTAAATATATATTTCATGATATAATACATAATTACAATATATATTAAATGATTATATTATATAGTATAATATGGGATTATTATACATTTTATGTGGATGATATTTTATATTGAAGCTATAATATATTCAATATGAAATATATTAGCTGTTTTAATATGAAATATATTTGATGATATATAATTACATATGCACATATGAAATAAGTACCAATGGTGAAGGCTTAGGAGATGGAATGATCAAAGGGGTTAGCTCTTAGGAGGAGTAGGATGGAATAGAACCAAAAGTACAGTAGGAATTTTGGTCACGGCATGGACAACTACTTCTTCATTAGAGACCAAAGCAAGGATTAAGAAAATTGGAGGGAAGGGATATGATGTTGACGGATTTTGATGTCCGAGTTATGGGATATGTTCTGTGAAGCCTTGTCTGATCTTCTACTCTTTCAGGGAATCAATGAGGAAAGTGTGTCACAACAAGTTCTGAGACTAGATTTCCTTCATTTGATCTTATAAAATCTTTCATGCCTTGTCATCTATCTCTTTTTTTAGAAGTTGTCATTCTTGCTCATTACAGTGTTATTCTTAAATAATGATAAAATATATGAATAATAATAAAAGGTTACAGTCATATAGTGCTTGAAGTGCATTATAGATACCATCTCCTTTGATCCTCACAATAATCTCTGTGAAGTAGATGCTACTATAACTACTTTTTTCAGATTTTTTCAGAGACTGAGAAACAGAGAAGTTAAGCAACTTGCATTTAGAATCATGCAGCTAATAAGTATCTCTAGTGGGATTCAATGACTCCAGTTCCAGCACTCTATCCACTATGGTAGGCTGTCTCTTAAATCAATAATCAATCAGTTCAAGTTTAATGATGTGCTAATGTTATTTAAAATACAGGTTGTTTTTTGAGATCTGATGATGAGTTGTAAAATAAGTCTTTTTTTTTAACCTTAGCACTTAAGATATTTAAATGTTATTTAAAATTTTTCAAAATTTTCTGCTGAATGCCATTTTTCACTTTTCTTCCTTCACAAGTTTTTCAATGTAGGTGTGATATGTGTCTTCTTTCACAGCATGAGGTATATGGAAAAATGTATTGCATGAGAGTACCAGTGTAATTCATATTATACTTCTTTAATGTTTCAGGGAGGGGGAAGAAAAGGGAAGAAAGAAGCAAATCTGGATCACAAAATGTCAGACTATCATTGTCAACATGCAATTGAAAAAATAAATTGAAAAAATAAAAAAAAATAAAAAATAAAAAATAAATAAATTGAAAAAAATAAAAATAAAAAAATGAAAATAAATAGTTAAAAAAATAAGTGCTTGTCAGAAAAAAATTTCTGCCTAGTTTTCCTCCTTTTAAATTTGTTCTTCATCAGACTGTGCTTCTTGGAAAATATGTTCTTAGAAAAATTCACTGGCCACGTCAATTAATTGGTGTCAGGTCCTTGGTCAATAAAGACACCTAATCACGATGGTATTATGAGAAAATTTAATGTGTCTTATGACAATCTACTTTCTGCTCTGGCTTCTAAGGATGAATATATTTTTTTAAAAAGCAAGTACCATTTTAGCAACCTGGAAAACTTAGCCTAATCCAATCTTATCCATAGCGATCATGAGATTCAAAAAGTGAAGGGAAAGCTTGTCACACTTCAGCATCCATGCAATCATCTAAGGCAGGTTAATTGGTCTCCATGTTGCAGGGTCTTCTTAGAAGCCCAGGGGCAAAGGAAAAGGCATTCTGGCATAATGGAAAGGCTCAGAGGCCAGAGATCTAGGTTCTAGGAATGTCTCCAGAGCCATAATTAAGGCAAAGCAACCAAGATTTTGCTCCCAGGTGTGCTCTTCCCCATTCAGGCCTTATCCCTCCCTTCTCACCTTATTGCGGTATTCTGTAGTGTCTGGCTCGTGGAGGACCCAAAGTCCAAGTCTGAGAGCACATTTTATGCCATTTGCTCTAGGTAGTGTTTTGACTCCTCCAGAGCACAGCAGTGGTTAATTATGGCTCTGCCCAATCAGATGTAGAACCCTAAGCAAGTCACTGACCCTCTCCGGGCCTCAGTTTACTCCTCTGTAAATGGGTATGTAAAGTGGGTATGAGTGTAGGGAGAGGATGATGTGGAAGGTCCCTTTATTTAGAAGGCTTTAAAATAACTTTGATTCCATGAAATGAAGGCGAAAATCTTTTCCCCTTTACTTTCATGCTTCCGAGTCAATACCAGATATCCAGGAATGAAATCAAACCAGAACATAAAGTCCTGGTCTGTGTAGGCAGAGACAGTCACTGCCACTCAAAATTAATGGAAACTTTAGGTTCTCAATTGGTTCAACTGCTCTGGGAAGACAATATAAATGGAAATGGAATTCTGGTAGCCTGGAAGAGTTCATTAAGTTCTCAAGGATGAGTCCTTCCCTCCCTGGGAACACTTGTAAATAGGTCCTCCTGTTGAGTAGGTAGCAGGCAGCCTCTATGTGGTTTTAGACCAAAGAGACAGCTCATTGTGCTTAACCAAATCGCTGCAGCTTTTAGGCCAGAATAACAAGTCCTCTGAGAGTCTCAGTTGGTGTGGCCATTAGAACTAACCTTAACTACCCACCCACCCAGACCATAGTCCAAAGCAAATGAATGGCCAAGGAAAACACACTGGGGTGGAGAGTTTGATTTTAAACTCTGCGGTAAGCCAATCAATAGCTTGAAAATCTACAGTGATGGCCAAAAATGAATTCAACACCATCTTCGAGGAGTTGGTCAAAAAAAGGCACCATATAAATTAAATATTCAAAATAGCAAAGAATAAAGACAATTCAAATCTAAAATGATTAAGGGCCCATACAAAGAAATTATTATTCCAGGAAGAGACAGCAGAATATAGTGCCATTAGCTGCAAGGAGAAGGCTTGTCTCTTTCCTTGCTCCCTTGGTGTTAGGTATGTTTTCATTCAATGCAGAAGACTGCCAAATCTATCTGTCCAGTTGTATGCATCTCATGCTTGTTGTGAGGTTCAAATGAATATTTGCATTATGAAAGCATTTTTTGTAAACTTCAGCTTGCCATAAAACCATACATTCTTCTTCTCTATCTTGATTTCAGTCCTGCTGGGCATCTCCACCAGTGTTTATTGGCTCCTTAAACTCAACATTTACAAAACGAACTCACCTTCTCCCCCCATACCTGCCCCTTCTCCTAGCTTGCCAATATCGTGAGGATGCCACCTTCACATATGAAGAATTACATTCAGTTCTAGGTGCCATGTATTAAAGATGGACATTGATAAGGCAATGTATGCCTGGTGAAGGTCATTAGAATAATGAAGGCACTTGAAACCATACCATATAAGGAACAAATAAACAAAAGATGTTTAGTTTGAAGAAAAGGAGACAGGTGAAGAATGAGAGCCATCCTCAAGAACTTAAAACATTGTTATATATAAGACAGCACATTTGTTTTGCTGCCCCCATGGGGAAGTATTAGAAATAATGGTGATATCTAGTAAAAAGAAAGTTTCAATTGGATATGAGGAAAAGAAATAAATTACTAAGAAATTAGACTGGCATAAAATGGAAAGGGCTGCTTCCTAAGGTAATGAGTTCTGCATCATTAAAAATCTTCATGAGCAGCCTAAGTGATCACTCAGAGCTATGTTATAAAGGAGATTCCTGAGCAGTTATGAGTAGGATCAGATGACCTCTTAGAAACCTTTCAAGCCTGAGATTTTAGGAAAATTTAAAGCAAATAAAATTATCATAAACATTAATGATTTAATTTCATTAAAGCCCATAAGATGATATTCAATTGTTTTCTATGAGCATTTAAATTATAAAGTATTTGGAGAAGATCCTAATATTAATCCTAATATATCCTAATGTTAATATCCTAATATTAATCCTAACAATCCTAATATTAATCCTAATATAAGATAACCTAAATATTCTAGTGCCACAATGAAGGAAAATAAAATGGACTTTAAAAAGAAAAAAAAAACCAATATCCCACATGTATCCTCTTCTATCCATTGCCACCATCTTAATTCAGGCTATTATCATTATTTATCTGGACTATGTGACAGCAAGTATTCTCTGCCACTAGTTTCCCACTTCTCCAGTCTTATCCTTCACCCAGCTGTCAAAAAATAATCTTCCTTGGGCACAGGTCTGACCATGTCATCCCCTGCCCAAAGATCTTTAGTAGTGTCTTAACTCATCACCAAGGCAACATAGAAGGGTAGAAAGAGTGATAGATTGGAAGTTAGAAAAGAACTTGTCTCCAGTTGTGAATAAAATACATATTATCTATGTGGCCCACTGGGAAGTAACCTCCTCTCCAAGCCTCGTTTTCCTCATCTATACGAGGAGGACAATATCTGTAGTATTTACCTCACAAGGCAAATACACCTAAAGCTCTTAGCAATTGCCAATTACTGAGTAATACAATTCCTTCCATTGGCTCTTAACCTACCATAATGATGCACTGATTCACTTTCTGAGCTTATTTTGCATTGCATCCCTTCACATATTCTAGATTCCAAGTAAGCTGGACAATTAGGTGTTCCCAAAATTCATCCTTCCCTCTCCCACCTTGCAGGCTGTCCCTCATGCCTGAAGTATCCTTCCTCTCCATCTCTGCCTATTGCAATCTTCTTCCTTCAAAGATCAGCAGGTGCCACCTCCTCTAAGAAGCTTTTCCTGGTCTGTTCAGTAGAAAGTATCCTTTCTTTCCATCCTTGGTACTCTGTAAGAATCTCTCCCCTTGGCTCCTCTCAAATGTTAGCTTGTTTTGGGACTTTTTGTGCACACATTGCAACTCTCCTAATAGACCATAGATTCTTTAAGAGCAGGGACTATGGCATTTTAAATGTCTATAACCCCAACACTTAGCACAGGACCTTGAGCACAGTAGGAATTTAATAAATGTTTATTGACTTGAATTGGATACAAATCCAGATGCTTAAAGGGATTTTTTTGGTTAAACTATGAATCATTATGATGTCAGATGACATCTGGAGGAAATCTACGGAAGGAAAAAAAATAGGTGGTCATCACCAAATGGAGCTCAATAATTAGGGGAAAGAGCCAGGTAAATGAAATATCACTTTCTATTTCTTTCTGTGTGCTGTAATACAAAATTGTCAACAATTTGAAACAAAATATAAATGTCTTTTCCCAGTATTCTGAACAGTGCTCTGCATCTTGATATAACTATAATAGAATCATATCATTCAAATGTTACCATTCTTTTTTATTTTCAATTTGTACTTACACAAGCACCTATTTTGCTCACGGTTGCATTTTCACAAAAGATTAAAATGAAAGTGCATCTCTTTTGTTTAATTTTACTGGATTCAGATTTTCTTTCCACTCTCCAAACATAAAATTAACTTGAAGCAGAATGTCTACCCAGAAGGCCAGAAGATGAGTTTCTTTAGATTGTGTATCACTTACTTCTGGAGTGAATTTTACATTTTGGACTTCTTCTTGCCCTTTGTTCTGGTCTCCTCTTCCAAATCCTTATCCCTGAATTCATTCTAAGCTTCAGACAAGGTATAATTGGTTAGTATGGTTGATTGATACACAATAGTAATTAAGTTAAGGTTATGGAATCAACTACTATTTGGACTAATTAGCAAAATTCTAATGCCATAGGCCCAACCCTTTAATCCAAGCAAGTATCTCATGAATGGATCAAGGTTACTAAGGGACACCGGCCAACAGGCAATGTTGATAAATCAGTAGGGCTCCCACAATGTCACAAGAAACCCTGTTCTAAAAAAAAAAAAACCATGCATTTCTAATCACCTTAGGTGATTAATTAGGCATTTCATTTCATTTCACAGTCACTATGATCTAAATTAGGGTTAGGAAAAATAGTTGAGTAGCATTTTATTTTCTACACTCAAAAAATTCATCTTTGTTTATTTCAGCATTTCTTATTATTATATTTGAAATGTGTTCTGAAATTTCACAGAACAAAATGCAATGTGTCAAATATTGCAAGTGACTCATAGAAAAAATGAAACATAAAATATTAGTAATGACTCGTCAGTTTAATTCTCCAAACAGAATACCTCCAACAGGAATAAATAGATTCTTACCAGTGATCAGATGTTAGCTTTGGCATATTTTGGGGCAACCAAATAAAAACTACTAACAATGCTCTTTCCCCTCTTCTATCAGAGGCCTAACAACAAGAACCAAAAAGTTCCAGGCTCTCTCTTTTTTTTTTAGTAAAAATTTGATCACAGTTTCTAGCTCCACAATCAGAACACTAGACTGTCCTAGACAAAGGACAGTCAGAGTCAGACTCTTTAAAACCCAATTTACCCTGACAAGTAAAGTTATTGTTTGAATTACCTTCACTTTAAAAATTGCCGTTTTCATAGGCATTGGTATAATACTCTCAGATATGTCATGGTTAGTGGAAGAGGATGTTTGAGAGAAATTGACAAATCTGAATGACCACATAATACAATCTCATGCTTAGAAAAGGGTCCTAAGTGGAAGGAGGACAATATGACCCAATATGATGCTGTCCTTCTTTTTGTAAGTCACATTTTTACAGGGAGCTAAGGAAAGTCTAAAATTTCACGGTTCTCTGACCTCAATAAATTTTTTTTTAATCTGAAAACTCAAGAACTCGAATATGTACATTTTTGTTCATTTTTAGAGAGTTAAAGTGCCTTTTCTTAGGCATGTCATGGTGCAGACATTAAGATCTAACCTCAGAAACAGGAACGACTGAGTTCAAGTTCCATCCATGACATATTATTGACTATATGACCCAGGACAGATCCCTCAAGCTTCCAGTGTTTTAAACTACTCTCTAAGACTTAGCTGAAAAGAAGGTATCAACTTACTTTGGTAGAAGTATCTTCCTCTTCTGAGAACTCTATTTTGCTTGAGTATTTAATATTGCTTGTAACCGGCTTCACTCCTACCTTTCCCAGGTCCTGTCCCTATCCCTATCTCTATCCTAAAATGCCTTTAATAAATGAATATTAAAATTGGTTTAATTGTGTTTGACCTGAAAAGAGAAAAAAAAGGTCAAATGAAAACATCACTCTCTTTTTAATTGGGGCTCTTCAAGGCTGAGGGACTTATGAGAAAGAAAACTAGCCACATTCAGAGGAAGAACTGTGGGAGGAGAAACACAGAAGGAAAACAACTGCTTGAACACATGGGCTGATGGGAATATTATTGGGGATGTAGACACTAAACGATAACTTGAGTCCAACTATCAATAATATGGAATTAGGTCTTGATCAATGATACATGTAAAATCTAGTGGAATTGTGAGGTGGCTGAACAGGGTTAGGGGAATTTGGGGGAGAGGGAAAGAACATGAAACATGTAACTGTGGGAAAATATTCAAAAGAAAAAACATTTAATTGGGGCTCTTACAGACTGAAGCCTAAATCACCTTTGTTGGGTTGAGTTTCTAACTGGAGACTGTGGCTTGTCCCTGATCACGACTACTGAGTAAAAGATGAACTGGACTTGATAGCTCAGCAGCAGAGAAATAGCCAAGTGTTAAGAGCTCATTACACAGCATTGTACAAAAATACACATGCTTTAACAATCATTACCTCCACCTCCTTTATTCAAAGCTTAGCACAGGTGCAACCTCTTACCTAACATCTTTTCAGATTCCCCTAATTATAAATGCTCTCTTCCTGGAGTATCTTTTCCTAGGTGTGTGGTGATGGCCCACACTAACTTCGGTTTTTGTTGTTTATCCTTTGTTTTCTAAAAAGAGCCAAAGACATCACTTGGTGATGCCTTGCTTGCATATGAATTGGATTTAAGGGAGGCAGAATCTCACCAAGTCATCAGCTTCACTCTCTCTTCCAGAGTCATCAAAGTCCAGTGGCAAGACAAAAGTCAAGGCAACTGGAAATTGCTCAGGATGCACCGGATGGCCGTGGCATCTTGTACTCCATGAATGAGTGACTGAGTCACTGGTTTGATGAATTGATGATTGGCTATAGTCAAACAAAAACCAAGCTAAAGGAAAGAATTTGACAAAGACGGTTTAGGTCAAGTGTATTTGCTAGGAAGAGCCGAGTCAAGCTAAATGAAAACACTATGACAGTAATTACAGAGCACAGGACAATTAGTCAACTAAAAGTCTGCAATGAGACACATTTTTCTAGAATTTGGCATTATTCTAGCAGGAACTATATCTAGGTGAATCCCGTTTTAGGAAACTAATATAGAAACTCTAACATACAAAACAAATAAATTGAAGACAACAGTTTATAACCAAAATGATTCTTCACTTCCCCAAAGTATTCATTATAGGGTCCTTTAAATAGCAAGTTCTCATAGCTCAGTTAGGATATAGGTTAGCCTAAAAGGAATCAATTTATGAGCAACTTTTTAGGAACGTAATGTATCGCATGGAGTGAGGTATGCTTCGGTTCTTAAGTACCTTCTACTCCTTTCTTTAATAAGCTACTTAAATATTTCATAAGCCCTCTAGTGGCTCAGCTTACAAAGATGAAGACATTGCACAATGGTCACCCCAAAGAGATTTCTATTTAATTCTAGTCTAGCAAACTCAAAGTTCATGAAACATTTCATAACTATTGATATTTTTTCCAGTCTGAACATGATACAGATGTATCTGATGTTATGATCTTAGGGGAAATTTCACAAGAGGTCAATTGAATATAAAACTGTAAATTTATTATAAATGCTCTTGGGGTGGGTCTGGTTGCAGTCAGCTTCTGAATAAAAGGTGAAAAAACTAATCAATTTTTTTATTTTTGAATGTATCTTGCTCCCTACATTGGTCAGGACAATCTAACTACCAACTGGATCCTCAACTTTATCCATCTGGTTGGAACTTAGACTTATTTCAATCAGTCAGTAAGCATCTAATAAGTGTCAGGCACTGCACTAAGTGCTGGTTACCCAAATACCAGGAAAAATAATCCCTGTCCCCAAGGAGCTCACATTCCAATAGGTATCTGATAACTGCAGTTTAAAACTATCTACTTGAAGCCAATCATTCCTCATTTTTGGCCCTTTTTAAAAGTACTGTTTAAAAGGTAGTTGTCTAGAAACTATAGTGTGAGCTTATAGAAGCAATGCTTCTTCACATTAAAATGATTTCTATCTATTTAATAATGGAAGCCCTGATTCCACAATGATATTTTTTGTAGAATGGACATTCAGTGCTACAAGGAATCATCTATATGTTATTTCTACAAATTAGCCTTTAATCATCAGAAAGCATATTATTACTAGCCTGAAAACTATTAGGTCAATAAACTCATTTAATTAATATGTTCTAACAAAAGGCAACTATGCATAAAGATATTTGCAAGCCTCATAAATGGTTCTTCCTGCCTCATTTTACTTGCTAATAGGAAAACATCACTTATTTCTTTTAAAATTAGTTCCTTTCATCAATATTGGATTTCATTAAAAATAACATCTAATAAATGTGACCACTTATTGATATCTTGATAAGGTTCATTTATATATGCATGTACTTCAGCATTTCTAACTGAAGGTGGTCATTTCTTATTAATGATAGATATATTCTTCATAATAATTCATTCAGGAAAAGCTCGGTTGGAATTCTAGCTCTGCCACTTACTATCTGTATGAAACTGAACAAATCCCTAAACCTTCTAAGGCCTCAGCTTCCTCATCTGTAAAATGAGAGGTTCCCCCACAGCTATGGATCTGTGACCCTTGGAACTAACACTTAGTGCAACTAGGTGGTACAGTGGATAGACTGCTAGGTCTTGAGTCAGGAAGAGTCACATCCCTCAGTTCAAATCTGGCCTCAATACTTACTAGTTCTGAGTCCTTGGGCAAGTCCCTTAACCCTGTTTGCCTCAATTTCTTCCAACTATAGGGTTTCAAAAGAAGGCATGATAAATGATGAGGTCTCGGGGTAGTGGGAAGGATGGAAAGCGTTGGATGTAGGAGTGGGATTAGAGATGGCATGGCGTACCGGATAGAACACTAGATGAAGTCAGAAAAATGGTTTAAATCTCAACTTAGACATTTACTAGTTATATAAGCCATTCAACCATTCTATGCCTTAGCTACCTATGTAAATATGAAGGTTCTATCTCAAAGGTCCTTTTCAGCTCTAAAGCTATTGCCCTCTGACAGTGTGAACAAAGGCATAACAAATAAGATATTGCTGTATTCCCCCCATATCATTATTTATGGTTCTGCCTTACCACTCTATTAAATGAACAATTCTTTGCTGGAGAAGAATTCAATCAATAAACATTTATTAAATTCAGGCACTGTGCTAAACACTGTAGTCATGAGTCGGGGGGGTCCCCAAAATCTTAATGCAACTTTCAGTCCTTAAAGTTTCAGATGATATTAAAACTTTTGGGGCATCCTGCATAGTGGGTTAAAACTCAACCTCACTTCTTAAATACTATTTATTATTTTGATATCAAGCTGATAGTTTATCATTAGCTATGTCTCCAAAGGACAAAGTCAAGTAGAGATATGCAGCATTTGTAAAGAGTTTGATGTTGATAGCCAGATTAGATTGTTCATAATTCGATGTGGGTGGGAAAACAGGGAGTAATCAGGCAGAGTATTCAGTTTGTTTGAATGAGCTGGCTCAGTTTACCTCAATTAACTCAGCTTCCAAATTACAACAAACCTTGGTTTCCCTTTGTGCTGTGTAAGTGCAACCACTATACTGAATTATATTTTTTCTTCTCTTAATATTCCAGGCCAAAATAAGAAGTCAACATATTTTAGTGAAATAACAAATTCTACTTTATAAGAGCCTGTAGTCTTAGCCTAACTATCACAATCTATGTGACTTTGGCTAAGTAATTTGCTATCTTTGTGAATCATTTTTTCATGGTGATGGGAAAAAAAATTCACAAGAAATTCTTTCCTTTACATAACTACAAAGTTCACCAGGAAGTTCGTGTTAATAAATAAGAAGTGGGTTTTTTCCCCCTTAGATGGAACCTGCTGCATAAACTCAAGTCATTGTAACTTCCAATGGCATCTTAATACTTCCCCTCCAGAGGTCACCTATCAAGAACTCAAAAGCAAACTTCACGAATGTTGAAAAAAAACATAAGACTCTTACATTTCCTGGTAATCTAAAAACTCTGTAAGAGTAAATTTTCGTCCTTTCTCCAATAAATTCACATGGCAATCAAAATAAACAAGACAGAGGATGCAGTTTTTTACTGCTTAGGCCATAGAAAAGGTTTCATTAAGAATGACAAGAACAGGAAGGACTTGGCATTTTTATGCTGATTGAAAGTCCATTTAGCCCTTATACCCTAGAGAAATTTAGCAAGAATCTTTCCCCTTGCCCTGGAGATGATCCCTTTAATGTCAGTGAGTTCTTTGGTGAGCTGATGCTTGACATTAGCCTAGAGTTGTAATGGCCTGGGGGGTGGTTTTAACTAGTCATACAGCTTCTTTAGAAACATGAAATTATAGTTTTCAAACATGAAGTAGTGTGATTTGGATTCTGAATGTCATGTCTTTTTTCTGTATCTCCTCCTTTCTCACTCTGCTTTAACCTGATATGGATGATTACCAAGTACTTCAAATGGCAATTAGTCTGTGAGAATAAATGTTTTCACTAAAGCTCGCTTCTACAAGTAGAGAGATACAAGAACAATCTGAGCAAATTATATCAAAATACCATCATAAAGAAAGTCATTTGTAGATCATTTAATTGAAAGTCATCACATGGAGTGAGAGTAAAAAAAAAGTTAATTCCCCAGCAGTCACCTGAATCTATTAGAACAATATTCAAAAATGAGGCATCTATCAAAAACTCATTTTAGGCCTTAATGTAAAGTAGACCAATGCAATGAAATAAGCAATGGGTGGGGAGGCAAATCACTATATTTCTGATCTCAGTTCCTCTGGTTGATTGGTTGCTGTCCTTTGTATACTGGAAGAGAACCAGTCTTTTGACTTCGGCACAAATTGGACTTGAGAGAGGCAGAGTGGCACAAAGTCCTCAGCTTCACTCTCTCCTCCAGAGCCATCAAAGTCCAGTGACAAGCCAAAGTCTAGATGACTGGTGATGGCCTGGGATGCAGTGGATGACATTGGCTTCTTCAATGTCTAACCAAACTCCAAAGTCTCCATAGTGCCTGCTTCTGCCACCTCTATGACTGATGGAAGAAATTGTTCTCATCTGCCTCTTTTGTCAGGGGAAGTACTCACATGCCTAGACACCCTTTAATTCACCAACAGGTTTGAATCCTTTCAATTACCCTCAGCCTGGTTTAGTCCATCTGCCAAAATGTCTTACGATGGTGTAGCTGCTGTACAAGCTACAGCATCTCAGAGCCACCCCTAAGATGAGAGCTGGGCAGCACCAAAGAAGGAAAACAGCCCTGAAAAGGGCTCAGCAAACCCTCACAGCAGAGCTTCTAGTCTTCTCTGAATGCTTCATACACCCCACCTCTGTTCTTATCATCTCTGTTATTAATTATTTCTCTGGATCCTAATTTTCTTATGTTTGGTCCAATAAACATTTGTTAAGCATCTGCTATGTGCTAAGGACTGTGCTAAGTTCTAGGGAAACAATAAAAGAAATATAGTTCTTGTTCTCAAGAAATTTATAATCTAATATAGGAAAATAACACATAAAAGGAGAGAGGGATGAGGGAGAAGGGACAACAAAGGGTATCTTGTTTGCTAAAGCAGCAGAAACTGAATAAAGGAGGTCCAAACATTCAGTTTCTGCCCTTTATAAAGGAAGGCATTGGGAAGAGCATGGAACTCCACCACTCCAATGGAAGAGGAGAAGAGGTTGAGGGAGATGGTTTTAATCAAGTCTTGAGTCAGCATCATGGTGATGAAATGAGAGACAATAAGCATAATATATCTTGTTCCATGGAGTTGAAACCAGGCAAAGCAACAGAGGCAGAGGGGACTGAGTACAAAAGACATTAGGAGGAGGATGATATCATGAATATTTTCCAACTCACAGCATGTCAGAACTTAGAAAGGAATTTCATTTTATAGATCAATTTAGGCCCAGAAAGATGAAGTGGCTTTTCCAAATTACGCAAATGAAGACTAGAACCCAGGGCTCTTGATAGCCAACCAAGTAGTTTTTCCACATTCCACCACATTCCTTCCTTGTACTAAGTAAATAGCCAAGGATGCACAGAGACAAATGACAATGTATACTTTGAGATGGTGGGTGTAGGAGAAGTCTTGGGGTGGCATGTTGAAACATGGTTGGCTTTTCTAAAGTCAAATAAAAATATGAGGTTTAGCATGGTGAGACTTAATAATCTAAAATTCGATGATTTCTACCAGTGGCCATTTCAAAATGAGACTAGAAAGAATCTTTATTCCACAGAAAGAAGCATGGGATTTTGTTTTTTGTTTTGCTTTTTTAAAACAGATCTGTTCCATTTAGCCAAGGTTTTGGTGCTATCAAGGTGCTAAGCAAATGCACTTAAAGTATAGCAGACCAAAAAGTTTGTACCCAGGGCACATTCCAAAAAGGAGGCCTCATAGGATGTTATTTTTCCGCATGATTTATTGCTTCACCAATCACTTCAGAAAAGAAATACTTGAATTGGAAGGTCATTTCTTACTACATAAACCTTCTATAACACACTGAATCTGAAACTTGGGCAGCTTGACAGTGTTCTTGTAATGACTGCTATGTTCTCCCAAGACATAAATCTGAGAGATTCTCACATACTCTAGTTCTATTATCAAACAAGTGATTCTGCCATGTTTCAAACTGTATATTCACACTGTCTAAAAGAAATAAAATGACTTTGAACATTATTTAGAAGTGGTAGTTCATAATAATCAAAAATAATGGTTTCCTTTATAATCTAATTACCAAATTGGACAATGCACATTTATTTTTAAAGTAAAATGTTATTTTAACTACCTTTTATAAATTTGAACTTCTAAAATATTCCAGAGAAATATTTATAGGTATAAAGAAATATTTAAATGAAAGAATGATGCCAAATATTTAAAAAGTTGCCAGGAAGAACAAAATAACACTATTAAATATGAGCATTTTGAAATATGACTACGAATCAATAACATTTCCTTTCCTTTCTTGTTATGACACTCCTATAGGGAGAGTAGCATTTGGATCCAATCACAGGAATGCAGGACAAAGGTAGGGGACTCTACCTGCTTTCTCTAATCTTGTTAAAACAAACCTCCCAGGAATTCTGCATGATTTTCATCTTATTTTTCAAGAGTCATAATCAGAGTTGAAAATAATTTATTTATCCCAATCCAAATATTAGCCAGAGATGAGGGAAAGGAAAGCAAAGGGATCAAAGGTCAAAAATGATCTGAAATACTTTCACTGTATGGAGCAGGCTGTGGGCTTGACTCACAAAAGAACTGAATTAGTCCTGATACTAGATGAAATATATTCTCTGAAGAGCTAACATGGCACTGAGGCTATGAGATACACTCACAGAAGAATTATGAATACTACTCTATGGCAAAAAGGTTAATACTTTTACTTTAGTACAAAGTACTAGGATGAATGTGAGGCAGAGGGAATGGCCCAGTCTCTATTACTGGTCACTCTTTAGAGAAGTTGCAAGGGACAACTTCAAAAGTAAAGAGGTGTTCCAGCTCAGGTGCATCCCTAAGACCTTTTAAGGCAACTTGTATGCCCAATGTGTTTTCTCTCTCTCACATTTTGGCCTTTCCTCTTCTCCTTCCCTCTTCCCCCTTCCCACTGATGGAACAAGAGTTTGTGGAAGAGTATACATCTTTATGGGAGAAGGGGTTCTTTTTATTCTCATTTCTATTCTCTTTTATTCTCATTTCTATTCTCTTTAAATGCTTTGTCTTCAAGTCAATATATCCTCATTTGATCTGGTTAAGGAAAAAAAAGAACGGGATTGTGGTTTTGAATAGCTTCCGACTTAAAGTATTTCTTGTACCTGGATGTAGTTTTCATGAACCTACAATGAGGGGGATTCTGAGCCAAATCTTACTGTTCTTATCCATAATCCATAAGGACCCTAAGAAGATAATCATAACCATGAAGGCTGAGCTTTGATAACTAGGATATATTCTTTCATTAAAAAGCATACTGGTCACAGGATTTCATATATATATACTGAATAGACAGCAGTTGCAATCTGTATCAGTGGTAGAGTACCAAAATGAACAAAATTATAGATATTGTTAGTATGGAACTATTCTTTCCCTGTGAAATCTGTCATTAAAAAAGAGGCTTCATAATTATGTTATCAACAGCGAATGATAGCCTTCATTGAATAATTCCCTTTTTATTGTATAAAATAAGCTTAGGCCAACCTAAAGCTATAAGCCTTATCATACAATAAATATCATTTTGAACACGGTTCCCTTTGTCACTTCCGAACCTACTGTTGAAATTCCATCTAAAGATGAAAAAGAAAGTCAGGTCACAATAGCAAAGTAAGTCATGATTACTGGAGATTGAAAACATGTTATTTCTGAGAAAATTGGTTGTTAGAAGGCCAGTCTAGCTACATAATCCATTCAAATAGCTACTTAAAGCAGGTAGGTGCCTTCAAAAAAGTAGCTGCTTAAACTAAGAAATCAGAAAACATAAGACTTTTAGATACAAAAAGGACCCTAGAAATAAAGTGATCTACCCACCATAAAAAAATTAAAAGTGGTAAAACCTAGAGAGATTAAAGTCATACAGTTGGAAATAGAAGTAGAGCTAAAACTAAGGTTGTCTAACTTCTAGCCCATTGTCCTTTGAACTACACCATAATATAATAATGAATCAAGGGAGGCAGTTTGGTACAAGGAAATGAATGCCAAACTTTTAACTGCAATCCATAGATCCTATATCTATCCTAGTTTTGCCACTTACTACAAGTGTGATCACAGGGAAGTCACTCACCCTCTCAAGACCTCATTTTTATCATTTTTTTTAAGCCGCTGCCTCTAAATAGCTATAAAATGATAGTATCAGACTTACTAACTTTTAAGGTTTCTTATAGCTCCAGATCTATGGTCCTATGAACTTCCACCTTCACATTCTGAGGCAGACATCAAATATACAGAATTACAAAAGGAATTTTTGCTGGAATGTGTCAGCTTGGTGGGGGAAGAGATGGAAATAAAAGATTTGGAAACAATGTCAGAGCACATGTGGTTATGGGATAGACTTTTTTGAGGGTCCTCTTCCAAAAGGGGTTCACTTCCTCCTTCCCATGTGTGAGTTTCAAAATTAATATTCAATATTCTAAGTATTAGATTTAAGATTTATTAATAATAAATAACATAAAAAGCCACCTTTCTCAGACTACACATGGGGAAAAAGAGGAAGAGGAAGCACTTACCGCAAATTATATACAAAACGTGAAATATGTAAATGTGAGGACACAGGGAAAGGTATGCTGGGAGATGAAAGGAATTCTGGGGAGCACAGTTTAAAGGTACAAAATTCTCTAATTAATACATAGCCCCCTTCCCCGTGATCCTTTGGGAGACTAGCTCCCCAATGGATCTTGGAAAGAAAGATAATCAACTTAAAACTTACAATAATTTGTGGATAAAAGAGAAATAAAAGAGAAAAAAAACAATGATTGCTACATTGACAGAAAACCAATTTGGGGGCAGTCCTCTTTGGCATAAGAGTATACATTCAAATCAAATGCATTCAACCCCCCATACTTCAATTTAGCACATATCAAAGTTTACTTTGGATATTCTGGTGCAGTGTGTGGTCTCTGCAGGCATCTTCATGGTGCCTTCTCCAAACAGTTCACCTTATGGATTCTGGGAGATAGTCTCTTGCTCTAAATTAGGCTCAATTTCAAATTAGAGTTCACAACAATAACACAGCCCTCCCCACTGAGGAGGATAAAAACAAACACAGGGATCACTCAGCAATGCATGGCTGAATTATGAGGTATATGAATCAATTGGCAAAAGAAAATAAAAAATCCAAATGAAAGAGAAAAAATAACTTGTGGATGAAATATAAAACATCAAAGTCTTATTTCTAAAAAAATCTAAATGAAGGAAAAATAAACCTATAATAGGTCCTTGAATCAGGGCCCAATTAAAGTGATTTATGTAATTATGCACTTGCCCAATCAATAGCCAGGACTACAGAAAGTTTGCTGCACTATGAAAGACAGAAAAGGACTAGATTATGGGAGCCAGGATGGCAGCTAAAGTGAGGTACTTGGATAGAATGTGGTTCAGGGAAGTCTAGCCTCTGACATATGTCAAAATAGCCTCAACCTCAAACCCCAAACAAGTTCTAGTCCTCTTGCCTTGGCTCGAAGTCCCATCAATCTCACTGGGATTGGTTTCTTTGATCTTTGTGCTCTTTAGACACTATGTAGGTTATATTTATGTTTCTTTGGCACTGTGCAGTGGCTCTTTTCGTGTTCCTTTCTCATGGAATCAGACAGAATCATTAAGCAAAGTCCCATAATTTTTAAACAATCAATGGCATTATTCTATAGTCTTAAGCTTTTTGTGGGGTGTGCATTGACATTAGGGTAAATGGACATTTTAAACTTATCCTAGTGCAAAATCAAAACAACCTTTTTAATACTGGTAACATGTACTTCAAGTTCAAAAAAAGAGAAAAAATAAAACTCAAATATTATATCACAAATACAAGAAAAAATAAATGTTTTAAAAATCAAAAATATATAGCTTACAATCAGTGACACACTATGTCAGCCAAGGAGAGGTAGAATACAAAGGTTTCTCCCCCAAAATGAGATCCATTTCCTTTTTAACTTGGCCATGAACCAATGTGTGAGTGCAAATTATTTTCAGAAAGTAACGAGTTTTTTTAAACAGTAATATAGCAGATAATTCACATTCAAAGAAAGTATCAAAATTCCCAAAATTCACAATAGCCCAGTTAATGATAATAGCAAACAAAGTCATTATTATATGGGATTCACATGAGTTTCTATATGGTCACTTTCTGTGTGACATTTAAAAAACTTATGAACTGATGGATACTTGTCTCAAGTTCTACAGATATAGAAAATCTTTCAGCTTTGGCAAAGATGTTTTTAAACAAAGTCTATTACTGCCATTATTCCAAAATTTGGCAGAAGAGCCGAGGAAAAACACAAACCTCTGTACTGCTCATGAAAACCTACTTGGGGTCTATAATATATATCACCAAGAAATCTAGATTGTTCTGGTGAAAGTAGATTAAACTGAAGATATTTTTGGCTTCCTACTTTATATAAAAAACATTTTTACTGGTAGGAATTTCTATTTTGTTCTCTACCCTTAATTCAACATTCTTTATTATATATATAAAATATCATTCCAAAAGCTACTAGATATCTAAGAAATTATTTCTTAAGACTTCTTAAAATTACAATTTAAATTCTTAAGTCATTATATTCTCCAAAGGTTGTATACAATTGTAACCAGTTTTGTTGGAGTCCATCCATCATCATCTATGTGACAATTAGCAAATGCAAAAAGGAACAAAAAGACTACATAGGCAACATGTGACCTCAATGGATCTGGTGGCAAAGCTAGCATACATAAGGACTTATGGGTTTTTAAAATGATATGTTCTTCAGTACAGTCATAGGAGAAAGGTACAAAATAAAGAAATATAACAGAATATATCTAATAGGCAAAAACACAGGAGCTTAAAATGATTCAGTATAGCAGAATAATATTGATTAGATTAACACAGATGAACTTTTAAAAAAAATTAAATCTTAAAGCAATCAGCAATATACAATAAGCTTGACAGGGACATAGGCAGTAAAGTGAAAAATCCTTTTTTCTAATTCCAGTAGCCTTTGTCACTATTCAGAGGGGAAGCAAAACTCAAAAGGGTAGCATCAATAAACTTCCAGATCTCATTAAAGGTTCTTTCCCCTCTCCCATATTTTCATCCATTTGCATTCATTTTGTCAGAGCTCTGAAGTTCCTCATATAAGCACTGGGTAGAATCTCCATTCTGTATGTTGAGAGTATTTAAGATTTTCAAAACTTTGTCAAAATATTTCAGTTTGGTCTGTAATTTAAGTAGTATAGCTTGCTGTATATTCTTGGGGAGAAGTAAACAAAATGGGAAATACACAATGTATATACAAGCTGCCAGTAAAAAAAATCAAGCAAAGCCAATATGCACTGCTAGCTCTATGAACTCCAGAGTTTCAAGCATGCTTTGCAACAGCATTTTTCCTCAAAAAAACAAACAAACAAAAAACCAAACAAACAAAAAAAAAAAAAACCCAGCTGAATGGATTTTATTTACAGAGTAAACAAAAAAAGGCAAAACTTCCAGGGAGAACAATACTGCATTTGCATATGAAAGACTGATTTTTAAGAAAACCCAAAACTCTGACTTCAAATCTACAGATTTGGGCTTTTTGCCCTCCTTATGGAAAAAAAAAAATTTCAATAGCAGCCTTCAGTAGAAGCTGAAGGTCAGCTTTAAAAAAAAAATCTGCTGAAAAACTAGAAGGGGATGGGGAAAGGGATTGGGGTGGAAAGATTTTTATAGATCACCCTCTGTGGAAAAAAAAAAGTGGCTAGGAATGGCAGGCTCTGGTCTGGGGCTGTTGGAGGATACAGGGACTACCCAGGCAGTGTCTGGTTAAAACCAGGAGGCTGCTGGGCTGGGAGAGCATAGGAACCTTGCAAGCACAGAGAGACCTGGTCACTGGGCTCTTATGGTGGGTGGAGACAGGGCAAACTTACTAACTTTACTGAAAATCCATTTTAAAAAATATTTGAGTTTCTATCTCTTTATGGTAAGCCATAATGTGAGTTTCAAAATTAATATCCAATATTCTAAGTATCATATTTAAGATTTATTAATAATAACTAAGATAAAATGCAAGAGTAAAAAAAACCACCTTTCTCAGCCCACATGGTGGGGGAGAGGAAGTGCTTATGGAAAACTATATACAAAACATGAAAAATGCAAACGTGAGGATTCAGGGAAAGTGATGTTGGAGATGAAAGGAATTCTGGGTTTAGAGGTACAAAATTCTCTAATTAATACACATGACCATGATCATAGAAGAAAGGGCAAAAGTTTTTGTCGTGAACCTACAAATACATGAGGCTTTGGTCAGTCAGTGAATCAACAAGCAGTTACTAAATATCCAACAAGCAGTTACTAAATATCAGTTAGGTTGTTTGATGAGTGGAGCCTAGAGAAAGTTAATGAATTTTCTTTCACTGTAGGTTTTCAAAAGGCTTTCAAGAGAATAGGTAAAGATTCTAGTTAGTTCTATCTATTTATGAAAACTGTCCTGCTTCTGGTGATTAGTCCATGTGGCTCAGAAAATCCTCCTATCCTTGCTACTAGGAATCCATGAACATAATCCTGCTAGGACTGTGATGAACTAGAGATGTGCTTGCGCATTTCCCTTGAATTCAGAGTAGGTGGAAAGTGTGTCTGAGTTAGAAAGAAGTCTCAAACACTGACTATGAGACCCTGGACAACTCTCTTAAGACTGTAAGGTTCGAAACAGAAACCAGAGTGCATTGAAATTAAAGGTCTAGTTAAAAAATAAGTTAAAACTCTCCTTTTGAAATCTTATCAGTGTGAATAAAAAGAAGTAGGGTGGGGGGAACAAATTCCTTCCCTAAGAATTTAGTGATATGGATATTTTATAACAGCTTTACATCCAGGAAGCTCTGTATATTTGAAATTATACATTCTCCAAGGAGCTTTTGTCCAGTTCCTACTCCATGTAATCTATGAATGTTCAACTGGGATGAATTATTATTAAATACAAGTTTTAAAATGAGGGTTTACTCAAGATTAAGAAGTCAAGAATGAAGCCATAAACAAATTATCTTGCCTTTTCTTTCTTTCTACACTTTGAATCTTTGTAGCTAAATTATTTACATATGACAAAGAAATGATCAGAATCTCTGTTAACAAAGTGATTTGAGGGAGGAGATGCTTGGTAAGAGAAAGAAGGATATTCTGAAACATTGATGAGCCCAACATGAACTTTTGATAGCTGAATTAAATTTTGGTGGGCCTAATCACTTGGGACAACTATCTACAGGAAGGACTTATTCTTTTGATTTAGAATCAGCATTTAGATTGTTAGGTAGCATAGTAAGGAGAACAGGAGGAGAGAGAAATAATTTTAGTTCCCCTCTGCTAATTCTTTGCCACAAATTTCATGCTTTACTAATCTGCTTTTTCTACTTTGCTATTCTATGAAGAAAAGACATATGTGGCTGAGTTTGTGGTGATGACAGAAGAGAACCAAAAAAGAAAGAAAGGAAAGAAAGAAAGAAAGTAAGAAAGGAAGGAAGGAAGGAAGGAAGGAAGGAAGGAAGGAAATTGGGAAAGGAAGAGAATTAAAGCGTGATAACTAAAAATAAAGTTTTACAATTCTTTTCCTTAAATACTTCCATTTTCCCAACATCTACCCTACTCCTAATTCCCTGAATGATCCAAATCTGATTGTTTACCCTGAGTAGCTCCTAGATGATACAATGCACACATCTGAGAAGGACTCAAAAGTCCTTTAAATAAAGAAATATTCTAAGTAGTATTTAGAGGTGAGTGGTAGAGTTGAAATAACTTGTCCATGGTCACAAAGGCAATATATGTCAGAGAAGGGACCTGAACCCTCTGGGGTTCTAAGGCCAGTTCTCTATCCACTATACCAAGCTACTTCTCAATACTCAAGATAATGGTAATGGTTGGTGAATACTAAAAGCTTACTGAATGGGGGTTGGATGAGACATTGCTTTCTTGAGTATAGTAAAACTTGTCATTATTGTTCAGTCATGTCTAACTCTTTGTGTTTCCATTGATCATAGCTATCTATGGAGTTTTCTTGGCAAGGATACTGGAGTGGTTTGCCATTTCCACAGTAAAATCAGCTATTAATAAAACAAAGGATTAGGCAAAGGGCATTAAACTGGGAGGCAAGACACCTGGGTTCTTATCTCTAATCTAGCTTTACTTAGTACACATTACTTTAAGTGAGTCAATTCATTTCCTGAGGCTTAAGTCTGACTATCTATAAAATGAATATGTTGGAATCAATGGCATCTAAGATCTCTTCCAGCCCTAACATTCAGATCTTTTGACCCTCTGAGCAAGGGCCCCCATTATAATTTAACCAAAGTCCGCCTCCAAGCATGTGGAAGAGCATCTGCCTTGACACTTGCTTTCCAATACTTCTGTTTGCCCAGAAACCCTCCTGATACTCCCTTTACAGTCAATGGTGTGCTTCTCCCTTCCTTGCAGACATAAGGGCTTCTATCAATGACTTACCTTGCAAGTTAGTTTGCACATTTAATCATGCAACTTTGTGAACAACAAAACATTAAGAGGAGTAGTGGAGCAAGACCCAAAATGTATTATCTGCTAAGTAGGCCTATTTTGCAAAGAGACTTCTGAACATGAATTCTAATTAGTTTGTGCAGTCATCTCCCAAGAGGCAGATGCTTATCCACAAAAGCAAGAATGGTAGCACAGTATCCTTATCCCACAGCAAAATTGGAGGCCCTTTATTTAGATCCATAGGGACTGGAAGTGGGATTTCATTAGGGGAGGAAACTCCTGGTAAGGAACTCTTCCTACCACTGCAGTCCAAGTATCTGTCTGAAAAGTATAGCCTTTGAAAGCTTCCTAGAACCCTGAGAGGATCACACAACCAATATGTGTCAGAGGAGAGACTTGAACTCAGGTGGTCTGAGGCTATCTCTCTCACCACTGTACAGAACTACCCTTACCTCTTAATCCCCTACATAATGGTTATCCTTAGTGGATACTAAGATTGTTAGCAAAAATGTGATCTTCTGGGCCTATTAGCAAAGAAAATCTAATAATTTAGTTATCATGCATTGCAGAACTTGAATTTGTGTTTGGGGGCTCCTTGTTTGTCAGTCAATATCTTTTAAATCCTTCTATATGTACAAAAGGCAGCTAGGTGGTGCAGAAATCTTATCATTTAGTTGTCATGCATTGCAAAATATGAATTTATGTTGGGGGGGGGAGACTCTCTATTTGCCAGTCAAAATTTTTTTAAATCCCTCTATGTGTACAATGGGCAGCTGGGTGGTGCAGTGGATACAGAGGTTGGCCTGAAGTCAAAAAGACTCATCTTCCCAAATTCAAATCTGACCTCAGATACTAACTGTGTGACCCTGATTCAAGTCTGTTTGCCTCGGTTTCTTTATCAATAAAATGAAATGGAGAAGTGGCAAAGCACTCTAGTATCTTTGCCAAGAATGACACCAAAATGGTGTCATGAAGTCAGACATGCCTGAAACAATGAACAATAACACACATACAACACAACCCTAAGATACTATGGGATAATTAAAGAAAAATGAGACTGCCTTTGTTAATCAATAAATAATAAACATGTATTAACCACCTACTATATGATAGATACTACTCTAGGCTCTGTGATACAAAGACAAAATTAAATGACCCTTGGCCTCAAAGAACTTACATTCTATAGGGAGGGGTTATATGTATACATAAAGACATGTACATTATTTGGACAAAATAAATGTAAGGTAATGTGGGGGCATTAGCAGCTGGAGGAATCAGGGGAGATCTCATGAAGGAGTTGGCATTTATGTATATTTTGAAGAAAGCCAGAGATTCTGAGAGGTAGGGGTGATGGTAGAAGTGACAGGGGAGTACATTCCCTCATGTAGGATGGATTATTTAAAGGCACAGAGATAAGAGATGGGTTTCCATATGTGAAGAATAGCATAAGCTAGTATAGCCAGACCAAATACAACATAAATACAGGATGACGTTGGAAACTTAAGTTGGAATCAAGTTGTAAAGGGTTTTAAATGCCCAAAGAAATGAGTTTGTATTTGATCATAGAAATAAGGGGTCACTAGAGCTCAATGAATAGGGAAATGAGGGTCAGATCTCCTGTGTTTTCGTAGTATCTTCAGCAGCTCTGTGAAGGATAAATGGGAAAGGTGAGAGAGATTTAAAGCATGGGATCCAATTCAAATCCAAAGTCACTTATGACTTTAGGAAGGAAGATCATAGGATCATAGACTGGCAGTTGTAAGGGACCACAAAGGCTATCTAATCTAATCCCCTCATTTAAAATAAGGAATCCAAATTCCAGAGATTGACTTGCCCAAAGATAATACACAAGAAGTAAATGACAGAGACAGGATTTGAACCCACATTTTGACTCCAAAGTCAATGCTCTCTCAATTGTACTACAATGTGAAGAGAGTTCTTAAAATGGCTAGAGCCTATTGGGGTCACTCCCATTAAGGGGCAAGTAGATGTACCTGGAGTCAGGAAAACCCATAGTTAAATACTACCAGAGACACTTACTGGTGACCCTGGACAAGTCACTTGAAACTTCAGGCACTGACTAGTGACCCTAGAGAAGTCACTTAAACTCTCCAACCCTCAGTTTCCTCATATGTGAAATCAGGATAATATTAATGCAGGACAGCACTTGTCTTTAATAATAGTAACAATAGGATACCTCATAGTGTGGTTGTAAGAATCCACTGAGATAGCATAACTAAAGCACTTTGCAATTCCTGAAGCACTATAAATGTTAGCTGTAATTCTGATCATTGTTATAATAAATAGTTCTATAAGCTATGTATGATCACTGTGTTAATGATGTGTGTGTGTGTGTGTGTGTGTGTGTGTTATAATGGTGTTGCTGTCATTCTCCAAAAAAGGACATCTTGGAAGAAGTACTAGTTTGTACTGCATAAAAATCTCGTTAACTTGGAACAGTTTAGGGAACGAACCACTTACTACCAGTATTTCAATTAAGTGCTTCTCTGAAATGAGAGGAATCATTGAAAATTCAAGAAGATAAACTCTTAGAAGTTGCACTACAAAGTTAACATGAGACAGTATTGCTTTTAAAGAGTATACACTCGGTAACTATTCACTAAAAAGTTCTCATTTTAAACTCTGTCCATTTAAACTCTGGTCAAGTACCCATCAGCCACATTGACTTGGCCAAATACATCCACGCTGAATGAGCTTTATGTTGATACCATCCGGAATACTCTGTTCATTGCTATTTACAATCATTAGTTTAAATAGCTTTTCGGGGAAGCATACTGGGAAAGCAGCTCTCCTGGTTCACAAGAGAACATAAAAGCTAGGCATTAGTAGTTTTGCATCTGAAGGAGAATTAATGAAGCTCTTCTGTCACGATTCTCTCCTTTAGGTAAATGGGTAAATGCAAACTGCTGCTTCACATTGGTTATTTCTCAGGACACTCAGTGGCTTCTGCAGGAATAAAAGACCTAATTGATGCTACCCTTAGAGCGGCATCCAGCATCAGAGAAAGGTACAGGAAGAAGCTGTTCTTTCTTACTAACACAGAACACAGAGAGCAAGAACTGAGAGAAAAAGTGGTGCGACTGGTCCACAAATGAAAATGGTAACTTCTCAAGTTATAGAATAAAGTCTATAAAGGGATTTTCCTAAAGCATAGGACTAGCTGGCCATGTCAGTCTCCTAATGAAAAAGGCACAGAGCCTCCCTAGGGCTTCCCAGATAAAAACTGCTCTGTTTGACATTTAAAGGGCTTCGCAATGTCTTTCCAGGCTTATCATGCTCCTTCACACTCTCTACTCTTCAGGCAAATTGGCCTATGTGCTGTTCCTCATATACAAGATGCCATCTGCAATGTTCATACCTTTGCCCTGCCTGTATTCCACACTTAGAGTTTGCTCCCTCCTTAGCTCTATACTTTAGAATCCCTATTTCCCTTCAAAGCTCAGTTTAAATATTACCTCCTACACAAGGTCTCCTCTCATTTTCCCAACTACTGGTGCTCTCTAATTCTATTTTGATATATCCATAGCTCATATTTGGCTTATAATCTATCTCTCTCCCTTGACAGAATATAAATTTCTTGGAAGTCAGAAATGATTTCATTTTTGTCTCTGTATACTCGGTACTTAATACATGTTATTGCTTAATTATTTTTAGTCATTTCTGACTTGACAAAGATACTGGAGTAGTTTGCCATTTCCTTCTCCAGTTCATTTTACAGATGAGGAAACTGAGGCAAACAGGAGTAAGTAAGTAACTTGCCCAGGTTCATGTGGCAAGTACATGTCTGAGGCCAAATTTGTACTCAGGTCTTCCTGACTTCAGGCTCAATACTCTATACATTCTTCTATCTACTTGCCCATCTAGCCCAAAGTCAGTTCTTAATAAGTGTTCATTGATTAATTAACAGCAATTCATGCTTCTTCATGCCAAAAAATATGGCTCTGAATTGTGACAGGCAAGAAAAAATGAACAATGGTGCAATTGAGCTCATGTCAAAAAGCCAGTCTGATAAACAAAATACAAGGCCACTGGAATATGAAGGTCCTGATGATGACGATGATATTAAGCACAGTTATTGTTCCAGTATTATTTAGATAATATTTCTTCAAGTGGGTGGGAACACTGCACAATCATTTATCTAAACAAGTCATCAAAGGAAGAAGCTACGGTTATCTTTTACTATTGTCCCTCGGACACTTGGAAGACATTCATGTCCACATGTCCATAGGAGACATTCAGTAAATATGTGCTGAGGGGGAGGAGGTAGGTATTTTCTCCATTTTCAAAGCCAGGAAAATTGGCAAGAGTAACTAGAACTCATCCTCTGAGCTGTCCAATCTTCTCACTATATCACATACTTTATGATGTGTACATGACTTAAGTTATTACTGGGTTATCAGACGATGCTGATACTTGTACCCCTTATAAAAGATGTCAAGGAAATTAGACTTGTCATTCTCATCTCTACTTTTAGGCACTGCAATCTGAACAATGCATGATTTGGATTAAAGCTCATTGAGAAAAGCTGGTCATCATCTTCAAGTTACTTTTTTAAGAATCTGGGCACTGATCCAATGCAATTCCTCCATTTAATATTTGATTCATTTCTGAACATGACCTACCCTGTAATTTTAAAAGAAATCTTCTGAGGTCTTCATTCTACTCTATGAAAGTCATTTTGATACAAACTAACTCTCACAACATTATCAGATGTGTCTTAGAGATAATTATGTTTTATAGTTATAGAAGTGAACACTGTTACAACACAGAATGGTTTTTAGGATTCATAAAGTATAGAAGGAAGACATAAGCCAACGGGAGTAAAGACGTTGTTCTATAAGTCTAAATATTCTGTTATGGACATTTCTTAGAGCATGGGAAATGCAAATTCATAACAACTGATTATTTTTGAGTAAGTGGGTTTAAGTTTTACGGTAGTACTTTAAGATGACAGGTTTCATCATTCACACAACAAATTCCAGAATTAAAGTGCAATCCTCATGTGAGCTTTTATATCTCAAAGAATTTGGGAGTGGTAAGGAGCCTCTGCCACTAAATACCAAAGGAATTTCCAATATAACATACTCAAAAAGTGGTCATCCAGCTTCTACTCAGAAACTCCCATGGGAGAAGTCACCACCTCTGAAGATAGCCCATTTCTTTTTTTATATGACTCTAATTGTTTCCTTCCCAGCATTGTGTCATCTGCATAGTTGATGAACATACCATCTATGCCCTTATCCAAGTCAAAATACACAGATTCAAGCACCAAACCCTAGAGATTTCCATTGAAGACCTCCTGCAACTTCCAGCATCAATCAGCAACCTCTTTTCCTTTGTGGGTCATGTTATTAACATTTCTCATTCAGTTCAGTTCCTGTTGTCCACTGTCTGGCTCACAGTCCTTCTGCCTTTACTCCTGCTCTCATATTAAGAAACAGGTAGACAGACAGACAGAAAGATAGACAGACAGGTAGATAGGTAGGTAACTAGAAAGGTAGATTTCCTGGTTTCTAAATCTACTCTTTTCTGTGACTCATTCCTTCAATCAGGGCCTGGAGTGAGGAAGCCCTTGGTTCAAATTTGATCTTATACACTACTTAACCTGTATAACACTCAGCAAAAGTCAATTAATCCTGTCTGGTTCACTTTACTCATTTGTAAAATAAACTGGAGGAGGAAATGGCAAGCCATTCCAATATCTTTGTCGAGAAAACCCCAAATGGGGTCACAAAGAATCAGACACAACTGAAACAACTAAACAACTCTTCTACTCCACCTCAGCTACACCCAGGGATATCTCTAATCTTACCCACAAGTTTTCCACTTCTATATTAATGAACTCTGGAATTCCTTTACCTGATTATAGTCTTATATCATTCCCTTTTCCTCTGCCTTACGACCCCAATCCTGTTCTCAGTCCTCACCACGACTTCCATTCTCTCAGTTTTCCCCCACTCCATGCCATTATCCTTGCACTGGTTATATTCTCTTCTCTTCCCTAGTTTGGGCCCCTTAGTAAATCAGTTCAAATCTACACGATCACATATGTCTGGATCCTTTTCCCTCTTATCTTTAACATCTCCAAATCTACTGGTTTTGCCCACTGACTTCTGACCCTTCCATCAAGACACAGTTGGAATTTCACCTTCTGCAGGAGGGCTTTCCTACTAGGTTTATAGTCTGGCCACAAGATTGGATCCAAAATCCAGGGTCCAGGACTTTCCACCTGTGCCTAGAACTGAAAAGCACAAATGAAACAGATCAAGCTTAATTCTCAAAGCCTCAGGGCCAAAAGTTCTGAGGGAAATAGGGGCCTTCCCCCTAGACCCAGTTTAATGCATGGTACTCATGTTTTGAGTGAATAAGTCTTTTACCCCTGAACATATCTGGGGGTGGGGGCGAGAATGGGGAGAGGGAGAGTTAGAGACAAGACAGAGAGGGACAGAAAATGAACTAGAGGCTGAAAATTTAAAGATTGAGCCCATTCCAGCTACACAGCCAATCTATAAAGAATCTGTACTTTTTTATATGAATGGGAAACTTTGAATATCTCCTCCTGCAAGCAGGTCTCTACTATTTCCCAGATGAATTTTGTGAGGACTGAAAAGAAAAACTATCTGACTCTCTGATCTCTTTATAAAAATTTACTCAAAGGAAAAAAAAAAACACCTGAGTTCCCTAGCTGAAATTAACTAGAGCTCCTCCCATCCCTACCCCCACCATCTTCTCAGATTCAAAGGCCCCTCCCAGGTGCCTTTAATTGGTCCTTAAATAGACCAATCCAGCGCCCAGAAGTAGGGACGTGGTCCCAATTTAGGACCAATCCCATGTCAGGAAATAGGGGGCGTGGCCGCTCCTCTAGCATGGGACTGGTCCACTCAAGACCAATTCCATACCAGTGAGTAGACGGGAGGGACTGTTGGGGCATGCTGGGAGAGGTAGTTCCCCCAGCATGCACAATCTTTTAAAACCCACAGTTTCTCTATGAGGTGATCTGGATATGCGCAAAATCCCATTACAGTTCCCTACTCAGCATTTAGTGTATCCTTCTTGGCACAAAATAATTATTTAATAAATATTTGTTGCCACTGACATTGAACTATCAACAAGTATTCTATGAATCTAGCCACGCAACCACCCTTGATCCATCAATTATCCTCTACTCTGTATCTTTCCAGCTTCTCCAAAAGAATGAGTTTTTGGTTTGTTTCTTTCTTTTTTAATTGAAAGCTTTGCTAAAATGTAGGCAAACTATACCCATTCTTGCCCTCATCAACTTAGAGAGTTCCACAGGGCATTTAGTGTTTAAAGAGTCATACAACAATTATGTATCAGTGACAAAATAATAATAAAAAGGGAAATGAGTTTAGCCTGGCAGGTCTTGCTCTTGAGGAGGCCATATTTATTCTTTTTAACCAGTGGTTCTCTTTCTAGATGCTGGCTAACCATTTTTTAGAATTTTCTCTAGAAATGAAATCAAATTCACTGACCTATAGTTTCCAGGCTTTGGTCTCATTTCTTTTTTGGCAAACTGGGGCATTTACCTATTTCCAGCACTGTGACTCCTCTCCCATTTCCTATGAACTTTCTACTATGACAAATAGTAACTCCGAAATCACATGTACTGGATCTTTGAGGAAATAGGATATAGTTCGCCTGGGCCAGGTGACTTGAATTCATGTACAGTAGCTAGTTGCTCAATTTCCAGTTCTTATGAATCTATCTTCTTCTTTATCTAACTCCCTGTTAGTAGTTTTTCTCATTTCCCATGTTAAGATCTTTCTTCTTTTCTGAGAAAAATAGAAACCAAACAAGTTCCTCGTGTACATGTAGCAATCTCTTCAGGAAAAATTCCATTTTTCACATTCACTGGAATTGTTTGTCTTTGGGTCTTCAGAATTTCATCTCCCATACTCCTGGGTTGACTTCCTCAAAGAATTTTAATTCATAGGATGCTTTCTTTCCTCTGAATACTTCAGAAACAACTTTCCCCAAACCTGAGGAACAAGTCCAACTATGTGCTGATTTTTTCTCCTTGTCAATCACAAACTCTAGGACAGAGTTGTCACATCCTCTCAAAGTTCCAATCATTTCTGCCCCAACAAGAAGTTCCTTTGGATTCTGAGAATCAAATTCAAGATAGAACTTCCTTTTGTTGGTTCCTATACCTTTTAAAGGATGAAATTATAACTGAGACCAGATAGATCAAGTGAACCCGTATTTCATTTTTTAATTTAAAATATTTTATTTTTTTTAAATTTTTATTTTGAATATTTTCCCATAGTTACATGTTTCATGTTCTTTCCCTCTCCCCCAAAGCTCCCTAACCCCCCTTAGCTGACACACAATTCCACTGGGTTTTACATGTATCATTGATCAAGGCCTAATTCCATATTATTGATAGTTGGACTCAAGTTATCGTTTAGTGTCTACATCCCCAATAATATCCCCATCCATCCATGTGTTCACGCAGTTGTTTTTCTTCTGTTTCTCCTCCCACAATTCTTCCTCTGAATGTGGCTAGTTTTCTTTCTCATAAGTCCCTCAGCCTTGCTCTGGAACCTTGCATTGATGCTAGTAGAGAAGTCTGTTATGTTCGATTGTACCACAGTGTATCAGTCTCTGTGTAAAATGTTCTCCTGGATCTGCTCCTTTCACTCTGCATCAAGTCCTGGAGGTCATTCCAGTTCACATGGAATTCCTCCAGTTCTTTATTCTTTTGAGCACAATAGTATTCCATCACCAACAGATACCACAATTTTGAACCAGTATTTCTTAAATACTTACCATGTGCCCACTTATAATGGGGTAGCTAGGTGGCACAGTGAATAGAGTGCCAAGCCTAGAGTCAGAATAATCTAAATACAAATCCAGCCTCAGACACTTGGCAGCTATTTGATCTTAGGTAAGTCATTTAACCTTGCTGTGGCCTGTTTCCTCATTTTAAAAATGAGCTGGAGAAGGAAAGGGCAAACCACTGAAATATCTCTACCAAAGATATCCCAAACAGGGTCATGAATAATCATGCAAAACTGGAATAAAATGACTAAATAACAACCTGTGCCCAGTGCTATGCTTCACTCAAGAAGTTATTAGTTTGCTTTTGTCAAAAAGAGAGTTTCAGGAGATAGATGGATATTGAAGTCCTTCATCACTATAATATCATGTTTCTCTGCCAGGCTTGTGGTCCATTCTCCATATTCTTCTATTTCATCTCCCCCCACCCCCAAGTGATGTGGAGGATTCTCAAAGCCAAGAATCACTTCCTTTGATGTTCACCCCAAAATTGTCTATCATATTTTCCCCCTCTGGTTGTTGGATTTCCTTATATATCCTTAATAGACAATGCTGCCCTTTCCTCATCATTTATTCTCTTTCTTTTGAATAAATTATACCTATCCAGAACCAGATATAATCAAATATTCAAGTATAAACAAAAGGACAAGCTCCTGAGTTTATTGGTTTTAAAACTGATACTTGGCAGAATTGATAATGATGAGTCAATTGCCACTTGCTGATAACCTTTATGAGTGACAGAATGTTATAGTAGATGGTGTATTAACCTCAGAGTTGGAAAGACTTGGGTTCAAGTCTGCCACTGACACATAATAGCTGGGTCATTGATCCTAATCAAGTTACTTGGCCCCTATGGGCCCTGTAAATAGCGGAGCAGGTGGTGACCTCCACTGATAGTAAGAGTCCTTTATAGAATCTCTTTATGTTGATGAATTCACACATCTAGTCCAAAATAACAAAAACCACCCTTACCCATCTCCATTCTCTTCCTCACCTTCAATCCTAGAATTCTGTTTATGCCAGACCTCCTAATAAACAAACAAGAAACACAAGCAAACAAGTAAAATAGCCCTTCCACTGAATGGCCAATTTTCAAAAAATAACCCCCATATAGATTCTATCTCTTGTTCAGGTGTAACATGCATAACTTAACAAGTGATAATATGGCAGTGAGAACAACACAATTTTAATAAATTATGTGTTTTGTTCAGGCACCAGAGATAACAATAGCATCAAGTTATTATAGAGATCAAATAAGAGAATATATTTTAAAATGCTTCACCAAAAAGTATATTTAGTTATTTGAATTTTTATTTTCTTAACTTTGTTGTGTTTTAAAATATGCAGCTCACAGGTTACATGTGAGTCAGATGGTTCAGGTGCGGGGGCACTAAGGACGTGCTTGCTGGGCATATTCAGAAAACATTCTGACAGCTTTTGGGAGATGAGAATATTTCTGTTTCCCTTCTTTAAAAAATCAACCAAAATACTTTCAGCATTTGAGCTGTAGGTCTAAGACTTCAAAGCTGTGTTTTCTCTGAAATAGGAAAAAGTAAATTGTAGGGAATAAGAATAGAAAGGGCACAAAAGAAATATCACAGAATATCTTAAAATGTAATAATTGAAGTGCAGCTATCCAAATGAATACCTTTGAAGCATATTAATCTATTTTTAGATTCTAATATTAATAAGTAGCAAATAAAATGAACATTTCCATAAACATAGAACATGAAACTACAAATATTTGTTATATATGGCTTGCTTTTAAATATACATACAATAAATTTAACATGTAACTTTCTTAGTTATCTTACTTATTTGTGATTTTTTCTTTCTTTCTTTCCGTGCATTTAAAAAACATACACTTTAATGACATCTTTTTTTTGAAGCGTTTTTAAACAACAGGTTTGCTGTCCTGACATTAAAATTAATTTTAATTTCTGCCTTAAGCCACAAACTATTGACACAAAGAGGTGGCTAAAAGTCATGCTGGGTAGCAAAGTGAGCCCAACAGGAACTCCAGATCTGCTGAAGATAATCTAGACTTTGCGCACAAGAACTGCCTGTATCTGCCTTCAAAGATACTTAAGAAACCAGCTAGAGAGTAGAAGAAAGGCCTGGAGAGAAATTCTGTTTGGTCACAAACTAACAGCCTCTTATCATTGTTGTCTTTTAAATCTTAAGTTGTTTTTAAATTGTTGTTTTTAAATCTTAAGTATCAAATTAGAATAGATAGTAAGTATTGGTTCCAAGGCAGGAAAGCTGTAAGGGCTAGGCAATTGGGGTTAAATAACTTGCTCAGGTTCACACAGCTAAGAAGTGTCGAAGGTCAGATTTGAACCCAGGACCTCCCATCTCTAGGCTTGGCTTTCTATCCTCTGAGCCCTCTAGATGCACCTTATTATTGTTACAATAATAATTTGGTGAGGGGGCTGGATTTCATGACCATGGGGAACTCTCTCTAGCAAAACTTTCAAGTCTTAAAAAGTGATCGGAGGCACTGAGAACTTAAGTGACATGCCCCAAGGTAGCCAGTCAATATATATATATACCTTGGGCTACCTGTGATATATATATATATATCACAGTTGGGGGCATGATAGCAATTCTTCTCAATTCTGACACAGGCTCTTGTTATGTGGAGATGGAAAGCATGGAATCCCTGCAAAGATACAGGGACAGCCTCACCCAGAATTCCAGGGGACCCCCCTGGAGAACTTTGGGTGAGGGGGCAGTTGAGAAGAATTGACAGTTACTTTGTGGAGGTCGAAGCGATCAGACACTCTGCTTACTACTCCAGACTTTGGGATCACTTGAGAGGCCATTGTGGCATAGCCAGTGTGGTTTCTACATAAGGATTAGCCTGTTTAATAGGGTTAGTCTTTATCAACTTCAATACAACAAATATTTAGTGATTAGAGAGTAAAGATATTCATTAATAGCAAGAGAGCCAGTTTTAGTTAAGTGCCCTCATCCCCTCCTATGAGGGGGGGAAAGGCAACTTCAACCTAACAGTTCAGAGTCACCTTTCATTATCCTAAAACCCTTGTTAACCTCTCTAGTTTTCATTGTTATTTCCTAATATAACCTTTACCTTTGATATTTGTGCCTGGAATTCATTTGGGGAATACTCACAACTCAGTCTGGACATCTAGTTTGAATCCTGTCTGCTGCCAGTTTTAAGAAGATCATCTCTGTCCTCAACAGTTATATAGCTAGCTTCTATTTACTCATCTATCAGACCCGTGAGGAATATAAATTAAAGAAAAGGAACATCATTGGAGTTTTGGCCATAACAGAAACTTAACAGAATCTTATCCTGTCTCCATTACCAACTGAAGCAGCAACTGTTAGAGGGGGAGGGGTTTGAGATCCAGGAGTGTTTAACCCCCTCCTTTTCTCAGTGAAGCCTGTCAATCTGTGGCTCTTGACTTGAAGCTCTATTTGGCCCTGACACATTTATCTGCTTCTCCAAATTATCTGTTATTATCATCATAACCCTCTTTAATCACTACTCATATTTGTCTGTCTCCCAATATCAATATTTAACCCTTTTACTTTATTAGAATTTGAGATTTCCACTAAAGACCTTCATACACTCCGATTCTTTACAGTAGAAGGGAGTGAGCGTAGACTCTCAATGCCAGGGCTAACAGGCTACAACCTTGAACCAGTTAGCATTTATATAACTTTTTAAGGTTTGCAAAACACTCTAGGTAATTATATTTTATATTTATTATAGATTAATATAATGTATTTATTATTATATAACAGTATAGATTTATAGTCACATCTGTTTCTCAAAACAACTCAGAAAGGTGGGTGACTTTATTATCTCTACTTATATATGATGAAATAGAGGCTGAGAAAAGTTAAACGACTTGTCTAGGGTCACAGTAAGTTTCTGAGACAAGTTTCCAGCTCAAGTCTGTCTGACTCCAAATCCAACCCTCTGCCCTTTGCCATCTAGATGCTTCTCCTCAAACCAAAAAAGCCCATGAAAGACTATAAAGCTTTTTGTTCTGTAGTACTTACCGTGCTAAATTCTGAAAGGTTCCTCACCACTTTGGTCAGATGATGGCGAGTTGGGGTGGGGGAGGCCATCACAGCTCTTGAGGACAATTATTAATTCACAGAGGGGTTATGATTAAGGTCAGCAAAGAATTTTCTCACTGGTAGTCAGAGACCCTTAAAATATAGGGTTTTGAGAGCTCCAAAGCCCTCGACTGGGGATTTAATAATCCAGAACAGAGTGGGGAGGAATGATATTTCCAGATGGGTTGATCACTGCATGAACTGAGGATTTCTATGGTGATTTGACTGGAGCATGGCAAAATTAATCAAAGCTACATATGATATATAGTATGCAAAATGAGCCTTGTGCTCTGCTGGGCTAATTTTAAAGCCCTCCCCCTGCAATATAGTTCCAGGCCACAGAAAAAGTTGATGGGTTTCTAGGTAGCCCTGGTGACACACCATGCTCAAGTTTCCCTGCTGCTTTAAAGGCAGTGGTATGCCTGCCTAGCATGGGATTTGGAGGAGAACTTGGAACAGGCTCAGAAGCAGATGAATAAGAACACATTATGGCCCCACAAATTTACCAAGGAACTTGTATTTTGAATGTGAAGAACCCCTTGATGGCAGATGCTCCTTTTAGAAGGGTCCCAGCATCCTTGGAGAGACTAATTGGCAATGTGGTAACATTTTTATATCATTCCATCCAAATGCCACCAACTTTCCTCTCCTCTGCACAAAGCTCTGATCAAAGGGTTGACCCCATAGAGTGACTAGTCCATGACAATTAAATTTCTGCTGAAGAGGTCTTTTGAATCTTGTTAAACGAAATACTGTTGATTCAAGATTAAAAACTAAAAAATAATAGTAATCAACAAGAAAACCAAGAATATGGTAGATCCCAAAGTAGAGAGCATATCTTGAAGCCTGGTAGCAGGACAACCAAGCCAGTACAACCTTTGAGCTTGGTATGTAAGACAACTGTATCATATTGCTTATGCTACTGGATGTTCGCATCTAAGCCACCAGGCATGAAGGTAGGAACATCCTCCTTAAGTCTCAGAAGAGATTTCTTCTTTTCCACATTCTGTTCCTGTGATTACCAATCCACAATGATAAGTGTATGTTTGTATGTGTTGGGTTGGGGGGGGGTGAGTGTGGTAAAACCCCGATGATCAGTTAATTAGGTCTGATTGCATATTTTTGTCACTAAAAATATAAATGGCATTAATTAATTTTAAAACTAAAAGAGGGTTGAACCCCCATGGCATCTGCTTATGTAGCACATGTCAAAATCAAACATACATTTGGGATGGAGCTGAGTTAATTCTAAGCTCACTGATGCACAAACTGAAGAAAGAGTAGGCAGAGTAAGGAACAACATCATACCTAAGAAGTTTTTTTTAAATAAAAGAATGATTTTTATCTTGTTTCTAAATACACAAGAAATGACTTTGACTCTGATATTATTATATGTCATTGAAGTAAGGTGGGTGACAGAAGAAAGGACTGAAATTGAAACTGAAATACCCAGGGTCAAGTCCAAGGTTGGTCACAGACAATTGATCATGAGGTAGCTGGACTAGATGATTTCTAAGCTCCATCCTAACTCTATTATTCCAAAGTGCAAAGTCCAGTTAAACCCTAGATCCGTGTTGGCAAGCCTACGGCACGTGTGCCAGAGGGGGCTTCTCCCTTACCCCTCTCCATCACACCCAAGGACATTTTTTCACATCACCCACCCCTCTGCCTAGCAGCCTAAAGGGGCACTTCCTCCCTCCCCTGTCTGAGGTAAGGGGATGGTTAATAATAAAAACAATAATATATAATGTTTATATGTTACTATGGGGCAGGCATTGTGCTAAGTGCTCTTTTAATTATTATCTCATTTGATCTTCACAGCAACCCTAGGAGGTAAGTACTATTATGATCACCATTTTACAGATAAGGAAACCGAGGCAAACAGGGTTATATGACTTATCCAGGTCACATAGTTAATATGTTTGAGATGAAATTTAAACTCAAGCCTTCCTAACTTCAGGCCCAGTACTCTATCCCCTTGGCAACTTATTTGTCCCATGGAGTAAGAAACCACTTTCACCTAGGGTAAAGTCAATGGCATCTGAATTGGGCATTTAAAGGGGAAAATGTTCAACTGGAGAAAGAGGGGAAGTCCATTCCAGGCATGTGTGAACAAAGATAGTGTTATAAGAGAGAAGATATATATTTTAAACTTTTACCTTCCATCTTGGAATCAATACTATGTATTACTTCCAAGGCAGAAGAGTGACAAAGGCTAAGCAATGGGGGTTAAATGATATGCCCAAGGTAATACAGCTAAGACATGTCCGAGACCAAATTTGAACCCAGGATCTCCCTTCTCTAGACCTGGCTCTCAATCCACTGAGCCACCTATCTGCCCCCAATGGTTAATATATTTTAATACTAGTTGAATTTGTTGTTGTTGTCATGATTCCAAACTGAGGATCTTCCTGCCTCTGACACTAAAATTTCATTATTGGTTTAGAAACTATCATAATGGTGTAGCAAATAGAGGGCTGTTCCTAGAATCAAGAAGACTCCTTCCTCTAAGGAAATCTGAATCACAGATTTAGAGCTGGGATGGAGTTAATAATTTCATAACTGAATAATGCACATCTGGCTCATTTTATACCCCCTCATTTTTGTTAGATGAGAAAATTGAGGCTGAGAGGTTAAATATTTGGACATACTTATATAGGCAGTAAGTAAGAGAGGTAATATTGGAATGGAGGTCATTTGGCTACAAATTTGGCTCTTAACATTATATCTTGATATGAGATTGTGTAACATTTAGCAAGTTGCTTAACCTTTCAGTGTCTCAGGCAATACTCTAAGTTTATAAGTTAAAGATGGATTATTGATCTAAATCAACGGAGGGAATTTTCACACTGAGAGGTCCCTCGCATTTATGAAATAATAGGTTTAGTTCTCTATCCTCAAAAGAAATGATTTAAAAAACGGTTTCCAAGTTTTCATTGTGAAAAGAAAAGACAACTAAAAGAAGATGGGAATAGGGAGTAATGCTCCGGGAGGCTGGGCGGGGAGAGAAGGTATAGGCACCCAACTATATATCAAAGATCAAATTTAAGAACTACTAGCACACTCCACTGAATATTGTTAGTTGTTCCCCTGAAAACACCTTTAGGTGAAATAATAAGTGAAATGTGTGTATATAAAGTGTGTAAGGTATACATTCCATAGCAATAGTGCTAAAAATGAAAAGCATGTTCTCACAAAGCCAAATTCTGCTCATTCAAAAAACATTTAAGTGCCTTCTATATGCCAGGCACAATGCTAGGGATACAAAGAAATGGGGACAAGTACTTCCTGACCTCAAAAAGTTTATACTTTAATGGGAGAAGACAATATAAAGAAGGAAGCTGAAAAAGAGAAGGAAAGGGGATGAAGAACAGACCCAGTGCCCAGGCAGACAAGTCCAGAGGACTACCAAGGGAATCCTCTTTAAATATAGGTTCTGGGAAGAGCTCTGAAATCTCCATCCTCTGAACAAAAATGGAAAGGAACCCCAGAGGCAGAGGTAGTAAGGAAGTATAAGTTCTAGGGCTAATGTGATCTTGCAAGGGGTTATGACTACTAAAGTTTAAAAAAATCTTCATAATGACCCAAGACTATTCCAGGAAATTAGGAAGGGCTGCAATATTACCATGGGGTCAGGCTGGGCTAGTTGGAACATACAACCATCTGGATATGCTAAGAGAATGGTTATGAGGCAGTTTCCCTTTTCCTCAGGAGAGATTACGTTTACTTTCCCACAACTGTAAGCAGTAACTTTGGTCATGAGATAAAGCCACCAAATTCAAAGGAAAGTCATAACATTTCAAGTCATCAAAGAGATCCCTGATGTTTGTACCTGGGAGGCAGAATTCTAGAGGATGGAATGGAGAGAACCAGAACTATGAACTACCCAGGGAACTGTCCAGCAAATGAGTAACTGATTTTAAGATGATGACAAATGTGAATAAATTCTCTGAGAACTAGGAAAGGTATTTACTGAGATTAAGTGAAACAGTAAAGAATCCAGAAAACAACTTGGAAGAAGATTGGGATAAAACAAGACAACTATTCTCAAGAATTCCATAATGTCTAGGACAGTGATGGGCAACCTTTTGAGCTTGGTGTGCCAAAATTCGCCAAAAAAACAAGCATAACTCAGGTGGTATGTCACTTCAAGAAAAAAAAAAACATAATTTCATGATTTTCATAGTTTAAGTAACAAAATGCATAATTGTAATATATAACTGTATTTAATAAACCAAAATAGGTAAATGAATATAGGTAGAATTGTCATCTAAAATGCACAGTGTCTACACTACAGCAAATGTTTCATCCTCAGCATGTGGCCCCATACTTCTCTGTATGAGGCCGCATGTGGTCATGTGTCATTGAAAATGGCTACACGTGTCACGTATGTCAAAGGTTTCCCATCACTGGTCTAGGATAAGATTGAACTCGATGACTAATTAATTTGGACATTACTTTTCTTTAAAAAACTGTAATGTCCATAATTAGAGATGCACTCCCTCCTCCCTGAAAAGGAATGAAGCAATTAAAAAATGTTAAGCCCCAGTGTAAGGTGTAGAAGTAGGAGGATGACCAGTTAGAGCAGTGGTTCCCAAACTTTTTTTGCCTACCGCCCCCTTTCCAGAAAAAATATTACTTAGCACCCCCTGGAAATTAATTTTTTAAAAATTGTCATAGCAATGAATAGGAAAGATAAATGCACCTGTGGCTATCACAGGTACCCTGGATCGCTGCAGCACCCACCAGGGGGTGGTAGCACCCACTTTGGGAATCACTGAGTTAGAGCATGAGCCCATGGTTTGGGGAATCAAATTCACTTCACCCCATTTTTAAAAGATTAGAAGAATAGGACAACCAGTGGAAGTAACCATTTGTTAGAAGTAAGTTCCTTGAGGATAAGGATTATTTCTTTGTATCACTAGTACCTAGTATAGAGCCTTATACAGAGAAGATATTTATTTTTTCAATCTTTATCGAATTTAATTGAAAGGTGCTTTTGAACTTTTAATTCTGCTAAACTGAGAGGCATGAGAATCAAAATTTTGGATGCCATAAAAAATCTCTCTGGATATTTTTATGGATCTGTGGTCTCACTGAGTTGGACAGTGCCTCCAACATAGCCAATTGTATGTCCATCACCGCTTTCTTTCCAGTGTGATTCCTATCCATGTTTTTCCATAAATCCCCCATGAAGGATTCATCCAACGTTTTGGAGGCCTCTCTCTTGTTCTTTTACTATTTCATGGGTATCAATGAAACACTTGAGCTTTTCAATCTATTATCCTTCATTCTTGCTATGTGATCAGTCTACTTCCTTTCTTAGTAACATGAATGTCCTTCATTATATATTTTATATTACTTCTCCCATCAGAGTCATTATTGTAACATCTGGCAGCCTACTTACAACCACCATGCATCTTTTCATTGTCCTTTGAACATTAAGAAAAATGATGTTTCTTTTTTTTTTCTTTTTCTCCAGGAATAGCTTGGTATGACGCTAATTTTATTCTTCTTTGGTTTGAACCAATATTGAAGGTATGGTCCTGACCAATGAACTACTGATATAAATACTTGACGTAGCTGTGATTTTTCTAAGAACCCAAGCAGTGTGTACTTTTGTTATAGTAGAGACACTGTGCTTGAGAGAGGCAGTATGGGATCATGGACAGGAAAAGCTGGATATGAAGTTATAGGATACTTTACAACAATTAAACTTTTATTTACATTGTTAAAAGTGAGTCAAGCTTTCTTTGTCTATCAATCAGCAATTTTTAAATTAGTCAGTCAAAAACTTAAACACCTCTACTTAACACTAAGTAAAAGAGTCTGCAAATCATTTACTAAACAATGCCCTGCCCTTGGGCAGTGCTAAGCAAAATTAAAGACTGCAATCAATTCCCATAAAGTGGAGGAAGGGACAGGAAGTGACAGGAAGTGATGTGAAAAAAGGACTATAAAAAGTCCTGAACTTCCTGTCCAGGGAGGTTCTCCTGGTGACTTGGCTTTTGGAGTTGGCTTTGGACTTGACCTTCAGCTTGGATCTTGACTTTGACTCTTGGTCTGCTTCTGGAAGGTCTGCTCTTGGATCTTCTCCTTTGGACTTCATCTTAGCTGGCCTTCCTTTCCTGGCTTCTGGAGAGATTAGTTCCAGAGAGGCCTTCCTTTCCTGGAGGAGGCTGCATTGGTGGAACTCTTTCATAAAACACCACTGGGTCCTTTGGCTGAGGATTACTGAGCCCTGCCAGGGCTGAGTCAGACACTAGAGCAATATTTAGTGTGATAGGCTAGACATTTTCTCTACCCTCTTCTTACATTTATCTACTTTCACTCTTTCCACCTTTTGTAAATAAGAACTACTAAAAGTCATTTTGACTTGAGTTATAATATTTTAAATCGGTGACCCCAATATTATTTTAGAAATATCATATTTTGCCAAACTCTAAATTTAATTTCTTACAACATGAAAAAAGTTGTTTTCTCACATTAAAAAAGAAATTTGGTATTTACAGTTAGAACATTAAGAAGTTAGTCAGCCATGATATTGCAGAGGATCACTGATAAAAACCATTACCCATCTCCTGACTGAGAGGGGATAGATTAATATGTAGAATGTGACACACATTTTTGGACCTAGTCAATATGAGAATTTGCTTTGCTTCACTATGTTTATTTGTTATGAGGGTTTAGTTTTCTTCCTTTTTCTAGGGAAGGAAAGTAAGAGGAAGAAAAAGATAAATATCTGATCATTGAAAAAGTAAACAATTTTTAAGTCAGCAATGATGATTATCAGTTAATTCTTCCATGATCAGTATGAACTAATATTCAAAGTTCTAATTTGTGATATACATAATTCACAGCAACTTCAAAGAAAGGTTTAAAAGAATGGAAAATTAGTCTCAAGTTAATCAGGTGATCAACTTTTTGGTTCCATTGTTGCAGGCTTAGAAAACAAGGCAGCAAATACCTAAATGCAATATCGATTGTAGTACTCTATTGTTATAACAATTCTAGAGCAATTCTAAGTATATCCTAAACATTCCAATATATAGTTATTGCAAAATGCAGGGGAAGATTGGAGGGTGGATGGGTTACTGAATGCCTCTTGGCCCAATTCCAGACACATTTATTTTCTTCTAAAAAAGTATTTCCATTTAAATTAGATTTGAAAATTTGGTGACCTGAAAAACTATAAGCAATTCGGCAACTTTGTGTTTACTAGTACTAGACTGCTTGGATGGCAAAAAAATATATGATTTCAACTTCACACCCAAGTATGTTACTCCTAGATTATATAGAGATGTGTGTATGTATAATATTATTGATACATGCATATGACACATTCTATATATATATACACATATAAACAGATGTGTGTATGTATACATATATACTTCAATATTTTTACTGACATGACAAGCTATGATTATTAGAGTTCAAATACTAAATGTGGTTCTCCTTTATCAATTAATCAAACAATCATCTATCACTAAGAATTTTCTGTGCCAAGTCCTGCAGTAGATGCTGGAGGTACAATGACAAAAAAAAATGAAACAATCTCTTCAGTTTAGGAGCTTACATTATATCAGAGGCGATAAGAGGTACATATATAAACATATACAGAAAAACACATACACAAGGTAGAAAAGAGGCATTAAAATAGTAGTGCTAGGCGGTGAGGCAGAGTGCTGCTTGAACTGAATTTTGAAGAGCATCACTTTGAGTCAGAGATGCACAGGGAAAGCATTATAAGCATGTAGAATGGACAGTGAAAAAGCATAAAGATGGGAAATGGAATGCCCTGTGTAAGGAACAAAGAGAAAGTCAATTGGTTGGAGCACTGTGAAAGAAGGAGAGTAATATATAGGAGGGCTAGAAAGATACATTGAATCTGAATTATGGAAGGCTTAAAAAGAAAAATGGAGGCATTTCTATTTCATCCAAAAGGCAGTCACTGGAGTTTACTCAAAAGAAGTGGTATGGTCCAATCTGTACTTACAGAAAATTACTTTGGCAGCTCTGTGGAGGATGGGAGAGACTAGATTTTGCCCATAAAATCTTCATAAAATTCCGATAACCCAGGCCCAAAAGCTAGCTGTTTAGTTTACTGTTGAGATTATTGTCATGAATAAAGCCACTTCATTAAGCATTACAAAGAGAAAGCAACTAAGCTTCTGGGCATGACACTGTGCCCAGTCTTTTAAAGAAGACTCAAGCTTTTCACTGACACAGAAGAATCTTCACTATGTTGTCAGACTCGTCTCCTGTGGAGAAGATGAATACTGAAATCATTGCTAACTAAAGAAATCTATCTACTGGTAATTTTTTTTACCATTGTAAACCATTCCCATTTTTTTCATTCAAATAAATTACGGTGTAACCCTACCTTGAGGATCTGAAGATCAAAAAATAATTTATTAAGACAAGGTGCTTAATGTAATGCTAAAACACGAATGTGGAAGAGGGAAGGGGAGGAGAAAGTAGAAGTGAAATGGAGAAGAGATGGGGAGGAGGAGAGGAATGAAAGAAGGGGGGGGGGAGGAAACAAGAAGATGAAGAAATGAGAAAGAGGAATTTCCAGCCAGCTGCTCCACAGGCATTCATCATTTGATCCGTGAAGCTTAAACTTTCAAATGAATTTCTTTGGCCCTTCTTTGGCTTGTCCTTTTTACAGATAAGAAAAGTCCACTCAAGTGATTTGACTAATAGCATGTATGGAAACATCAATACTGAGCCCATAGCTGGAGGTGATTCTGATATCTTGAAAGCTATGACTGAAGTACAAGTTCTGGTAGTCCTAAACCAAGTTGAAAAGGCTTCAAATATGACCCTGATAAAGAACTATTTTATAAGTTTAGAATCTGAAAATTAGTCAAGCTTAGTGTGGAGGTGCTCACCTCCAGAATGGTCACAATGCAATGAATTCCTTTACTACAGCAACTCTCATCATCCATCAAGTAGAAAAGGGGTTGGAATCCACGCAAGTGGTGGGAACATACCTGCCAATAGAATCAAGGACACTTTTAAATGGTTGAATATAATTTGATCTGAAAAGAGACCCCCAATATCAGTCATCCTAAGAGTCAAATATTTCACTCAGTTATACAAATTGTCTTTTTAAAAATTTATTGACTGGAAGGCTGCTTTGGCATAATTTTATATAGTCTGAGTTCTTTAACTACTTCCCTATCCTCAGATTATATTTTCTTTATTTTCATCTGTTATTCCCTCTTTTGCTATTACTATCTTTTCCCCATCCATTCTTATAGGGAGGGAGTGAAATAGCTTCAGAAGTTTCTTGAGGGCAGATAAATGACCCATGAGAGAGATAACTCATGGTAGAGACAAAGAAAATTCTCAGCAAAGATGTTCTGCTATGAAATCCTCAAAAGCTGGAGAAGAGTCCACAACTAAATTGCTACTGAGATCCCTTTCAATTCTGAAATTATGTGATTGCAAATCACATAAGATCTCAAAATAGTAGTGTTATTAAAACATGAAATACAAAGTAAAATAATATAAAAATTTAACTGCTTAATGGGTGGTTCGTAGAAGCAAAATATACTTATTATTAAGAGATATTTAAGGTTAATAAAATCGTACTTGAAAACCATTATATTTTTGCCTTTGTATATAATTTTATTTAATTTGTTTGGATTTTAACCTTTTATATTTCTCCTTTCTTTTCTCACATTCTATGTTCCAAAGATCTTGTTCTGGGTTTGTTATCCTCTTTTTTGCTTCTCTTCTTACATTCCTACCTCATATGTACTTTGATAATAGTTATAATTATTCCCTTATTTCCAACCCAAAGCAAAAACCCTTAATGTTCACTGATGTCTCCTGTAACACGTAAATTATTTCTCATCATTAGATAAGGGAGCAAAAGTGGAAAAGATCTGTGAAACTCATGGGTGCTCTTTGGTTTTCTCCCCAGCAGAGCCATGACTAACAACATTTTCACCTTGGACAAGCATCTGGTTAGGGTGAAGGCTAACCTGGGATGCGACTTGGGGAGGAGGCAGGCACCACAAAGTATCTATGCCAATGAAAATCTAGATGAGCTATTGAGGTGCCAGCACTGGCTGCAGGAAGTACAATGAAATTGCTCAGGAGCACTAGGTAGGGTCAGAGGGGCTTTAATAGACATGACAAGTGGTAGCCACAGCTACTATATAGGCAGAGGAGGCAAAAGAGGAAGTGCTCTTATAAATTAGGACACAGACCTATAGATGAGACAAGGAAGGGTGGAAGTACTGAAGGGAAAACGTCCTTGAAATATCTGTCCCAGGACAAAAACAAACAAATAAACAATAAAACAACATCAAAAACCCCTAGCTGTCCTGTCCCAATCCTGTGCTGCTCCTCAGTTTTCTTTAAGCCATTAGTTTCTGAATCTGGGATTCAAGGATCTGATTATGTTCTCTTCCAAAACTTTTCTCATCTAAGATTGCTAAGCTAGCTGGGAAAGAATCTGGGGCACAGCTGCAGGCAGCTGTGGGTAAAAAATTTTAAGTGGGCGACCAATGCAGCTGTGAATTCCTGGGACATGAGAGCAAGCCCTAAATGCTACAGTCAACACGAAGTAACTGTATATTTATCTAATGAAGATGAATTTCATTTTCATTTTGTCTAATTATTGTTTTGATAATTGTCATTTAAAATCATTTTGCCAGTGGTATTTTAAAATTCCTTTTACTGTGATTTTACCCTTCCCTTCAATAAAATAATTAAATGCCATTAAGGCTCATGAAGAGGGGCAGAGGGAAAGGTTCTCAAGAAAAAAAAAGGAAGCAGCAATGTAGATCTAACAACTTTTTTTTCTAATGATCTATAGGAATTTAAATGTCATGATTGACCTGGGGATCAAGGGAAAGAAACAACATTTAGAAATCCAAGGTTCTGAGTATGATTTAAAGTCTAGGCAGAGGAACTTAGGGTAGAGTCAATTTCCAAAGGGATAGAGTAATTTCCCAAATGCCAAGAGGAGAGGGAAATATTTTTACTAGGGTAAAAAGGACAGAGAATTTTTTTTGCCATAGCAGCAGGAATTCATCTAAAAGGTTACTAGGGCTTCACAGCCTCCTCCAGAGTTCCTAAGTGATTCCATAAGCCCTACAAAGCTTCGAGGTATTTTTCATTGAACCATGTGCTAGTTGTCTAGGCATTATGGGAATTGAAAATGGTGTACATGCTTATTCTGTGCCTGAGGCAGACTCAGTCAGGGTTGGAAGGTGGTGTGATATCAATAAAAAGTTGGTATTGCAGTCAGGAAGACTTGAATTCAAGTCCCACTTTTCTAACTCCAAGTGATTAATTTAATATCTAAGTGCTCCAGGCAACATAGAGATGGTGGCAAACTGCATTAAAAGAGGGAGTTTTCCCACACCAGTGAAATTAAAGATTCAGTAAAAACTAAATTAAAAGAGATGCAAGTTAGGCAGTGATTGGGGTAGGAGAGAAGCAGGCAAAGTATTTGGGGAAAGGGTTCTTTTTATTTGTGTGCTTGGGCAAATCACAATCTCTGGGTCTCAGTTCCTCTATCAATTTGTAAAATGTAGAGGATTGGTTAAATTTTTCTAATACCATTCACTCTAAGTTCTTTGGTTCTTAACCGAAAATTACAGAAAACTTAAAGCCTTCCAGGGAACATCTGCAAATATAAATATTAAGTCTTTAGGACAAGAATTTAAGGATAAAGTCACATAGAACCAAGAAACTAACTTCCAACTTTGTTCTTCCTCCCATGTCTTCCATGATGTCTCTGAATCCAACACTTTTTGAAAATGGAAAACATTTTTTTCTCTTTGAAATCTCCTACGTAATCCATCTCTTTTCAATATGGCAGAGACCTTGGGTTCAGACATGGCACTACTTTCTCCTTACACGACATTTAAATTAGAACCAGGGTCACAAAACTGAATCTTGATTAAGACTAGCTGTGCTTTATTTCTAAGATAAAATAAAATTTTTCCATCTCAACCCCCTTATTTTGAATAGATTATTTCTTGTGCCTTTTATCAATCTATTCATGAGACTGGCTTATATTTTGAATGTATGTTTTCATGATCATAGAAAGACTCACAACTTCCTTCCATTTCTAAAAGGGATTATTTTTCAGCTTCATACTGAAAAAAAAAGGCATAAAAGCTAGACTTGGAAAAGATCTCACAGGCCATCTAATCTAGTCTCCTTATTTGACAGATGAAGGAAACTTCAGAGTTTCTGGAGGAGAAAAAGAAGATTAAGTGACTTGTTCAATGTCATACAGGTAGTGTGCTTCAGAGATGGGCTTTGAATTCGGTTCCTTTGACTCCACAGTCAGCATTCTTTCCATCATATCACAATAGCAACTTGAAAGCTAAAGTGCCTTCACTTTTTTGTTAGTCTTCCTGGACTCACAACACTGGATGGAATGCATCTTAGACAGAAAGGTAAAGCATTTTCTACCACAATGACTACATCCTTATCCTTGTTTCTCAGGCTTCAATGTCAAATGATGTACTTAACACAAGAAGGATAATTCTAATCAAGAATCTGATTAGTAGCTGTTTCAGACTTTCATTTACTGAGTGTGCCTACAATTTAAAGTAGACACCAAATGGGAATATGGTTGAGAAGCGGGCACAGCATGTAAGACCCAGGAAAACTGGAGTATGTCTAGAGGAGGGGGACAAGCATACTGATAGGACTGGAAAGCATTTCATATAAGAATCTGTTTAAGGAACTGGGATTACAATGTCTGGGGGATTTGGGGACATATGATAGCTATCTTCAAGAATCTGAAGGCCTATTTTGTGAAATAGGAATTAGATTTGTTCCTCTAATCATCAGAGAACAGAACTAAGAGCAATATTGCAGAGAAGCAGGTTTCAACTCAATATAAAAAAATTAACTAAAAATTAAAGGAATCCAAAAGTGGAAGAGTAGTTGTAGAAAGGTAATTTGGGAAGTAGTTAGCTCCCTATAGCTGTCACATAGTAGGTTCTTTTTTTTTAAATCCTTACTCATGAAAGTAAAAGAAAGTGATAAAAGAGATGTGGCAAAATTGGGACACTAATGCACTGTTGGTGAAGTTGTGAACTGATCCAGCCATTCTAGAGGGTAATTTGGAACTATGTCCAAAGGGCTATAAAACTGTGCAGATAGATTGATCCAGTAATAAGCTACTGGGTCTGTATTCCAAACTGACCATAAAAAGAGGGAAAGGACCTACTTGTACAGAAATATTTATAGCAGCTCTTTTTGTGGTGGCCAAGAACTGGAAATTGAGGAGATGTCCATCAATTGGGGAATGAGCTGAGCAAATTGTGGTATATGTTGGTGATGGAATACTATAGTGCTATAAGAAATGATAAACATGATTTCAGAAAAAAACTGGAAAGATTTCCATGAACTTATGTAGATTGAAATAAGCAGAACTGGGAAAACATTGTACACACTAACAGCAATATTGTCTGGTGATCAACTATGAAAGACTTAGTTACTCTTAGAAATAAAATGATCCAGGACAGTTTTGAAGGACTTATGACAAAGAATGCTATCCACTTCCAGAAAAAGAACTGTTGGGAGTCAGATGCATATCATACTATATTTAGAATTAGTTTGTTTACAGTTTTATTTTGGGGTTTTGGTTTTATATTAGTACTCTCTTACAACAATGACCAATATGGAAGTATGTTTTGCATGAGAGTACATGTGTAATCCAGATCAAAATGCTTACCATCTCTGACAGGGAGAGGGAAGGGAGGAAGGAAGACAATTTGGATCTTTTAATTTCAGAAGCATATATTGAAATTTGTTATTACATGCAATTGGGAAAATAAAATATCTTTGAATTTAAATGTCAATCAATAAATACAAAAAAATGTTAAACCTTTACTTTCTGTTCTGGAATCAATAATGAGTATTGATTCCAAGGTAGAAGGGCAGAAAGGGCTAGGCAACTAGAGTTAAATGATTTGTTCAGAGTCACACATCTAGGAAGTGCTTGAAGCCAGATTTGAACCCAAGACCTCCCAACTCCATACCTGATGCTCTATCCACTAGGCCACCTAGCTACCCCTTCACATGGTAGGTTCTCAATAAGTACTTATTGACTGACTGACCATCACTGGGAGTCTTTAATCAGATGTTGGGTGATGAATTGTTGTTGATGCTGTAGAGGAGATTTTAGCTCAGATACAGATGGTAATAAATGACCTCTGAGGTTCCTTCCATATCTAAGATCCTGTGATTCTACATAACAGCATAAAATTCTCAAATTACTTCATAATAAATTATCATCTGTAAAAGCTCATGTTCCATGGAAGATTAATAGCCTTCTACCCTTTGCAAGAGAGCCATGCTATAATCAGAAAATGATTTGCAGAACTACCAGTGTGTTCAGTATGGTGTTAGAATATTTGTATCCCCTTTCAGCAAGTCCTAAATGAGGACCCAAGAAGCCAATTATCAATATTAGCCCACTTCTTTATTAATAGTGTTTGGCACTATTATGGCAAGAGATGGTACATTTCACCACTCTAAAATTTCCATTCAGCTATAAAGACAAACTGCTAACAAAAATTTTGCACTCCACTAGGTGAGACAGCTTATAATCAAATTCAGTAGATCTGACAGAAAGGTGGTATTTCATTAGATGGCAGATCTGCTTATTTATTAAATAAGCATATTTTGGTACGTGTGATAATATGAGACCGGACAACCTGTTGTCAATTGGAAAAATGGTAAAGGTAAACACATGATGTTTGACTCATGGATTACTCGTAGCTTTTATTCAGGAAAGCCCAATGGATTTACTCCCAATTGGCTCTACGATAAATGAATCTGAATTTTCTCTTTTCTCTTACAATATGATTAGATCTGACCAAAAAGAAAACACGTCAAGACTTTTATGACACCAAAGGTTGGATGACCTGTTGAGATTGCTTCTGCCTCTACAAAAGTGAACCTACGTCAACATTCAAGTTTTTAAAATCATACACAGATTAGAAAGATAGATAGATAGATAGATAGATAGATAGATAGATAGATAGATAGATAGATAGACAGACAGAAATATAGATGTCTCCATTAAGAAGCTGTCATGTCTAAAATATTTAATAGGAAAGATTTTATTTTGGTAGTCAACCGTGTAATATGTAAGAAAAACACCCAAAGTATGGTAATCCACAAATTATGAAAAATGTTATTTACGAAGATGCCTTTGCCTTCTCCAAGGTAATGAAAGTGAGAATAAATGTCATATTCAATTTTTAAAACTGCATCTTCAAACTTTGTCAAGGTGTTTGAAAGCAGTGAAGTTTTCACAACTAATTCCTCAGCATTCAATTAACAGTTGATTAAAATACAGATTTTTTTTCTTTGTAACTCAAACCAACATAATCAACATACCTCTGGAGCTAACAACTAATTCAATTTGTTCACTGACTTATGCAGACTATAATAAGGATTGCTATAACCTGTGTATAGAAAGTAAACAAAACACAAATGCCTTGGGAAAACAAAACAAAACAAAGGACAAAATTAGGATAAGTGTTTGTTCAGTAAGCTGTTCCTCCTACACAATAAAGCACTTCAGACTTGCTAATTAATGACATTCAAGTGATTGATCCAAATGTTCAATATGTTTTTATCTTTATGAAAAAAAAACATTGTTTAACAGAAGGAATATAATTGAGCTAAAGAAGTTATTGTCATAATATTTTGATTAAAGTTTCATCTTTACTAGTAAAGTGTTATCTGGTGGCTACGTGAAAGACTCACAGATAATATATTTATAGTTTTTGTTTAAATGTGTTCTCTAATAATGTGTGAGGTGTGGAACCAATATTATTTTGAGCAAAATTACTCTCACCACATTTCAGTTCTCTTTTCCATTATATAAATAACATGTTCAGGAAACATGATATGACTTATTTTATCAGCATACTGTTTTTGTAAAGATGTTTTCAGATTTCCGTACAGATCATCATTCTTAAAATGTTTTAACTTCTTCCTTGTTTACATCTGCCCATTCTTCTTTTTTTTTTTTTTTACAATTTTAATAATCAGTTTTTTAAACCCTTGTACTTCGGTGTATTTTCTCATAGGTGGAAGATTGGTAAGGGTGGGCAATGGGGGTCAAGTGACCTTCCCAGGGTCACACAGCTGGGAAGTGGCTGAGGCCGGGTTTGAACCTAGGACCTCCTGTCTCTAGGCCTGACTCTCACTCCACTGAGCTGCCCCTTCTTTTTTTTTTAAACCCTTCCCTTCCCTCTTAGAATCAATACTATGTATTGGTTCTAAGGTAGAAGAGTGGTAAGGGCTAGGCAATGGGTGTTAAGTGACTTGTCCAGGGTCATACAACTAGGAAGTATCTGAGGTGATATTTGAACCTAGAACCTCCCATCTCTAGGCCTGGCTCTCAATCCACTGAGCTACCATTATTCTTTACTAATATTTTCAAAGCAACTTCTTGTTGAAAATGTGACAAAAGGCACTAGAGAAATGTCTTTTGACATTGTTTCCTTTACATGCTTTTCATCATTCTTTCTATAGAAATAGAAAGGGGTGTTTGTACTTGATCTGTTTCTTTCCCTTACAATTTGTTCCCGATATGGTTTCACCTACATGGCCTTAATTGTCATCTCAATCTTTCAAATCTTAACTATAACACCTGACCTTTTCATAGTTCTTAATAGTTTTTTAATCCTCCACGTTTAATTGCATTGACAATACAATAGTCTTGGGTATAATTTTGTTGCTGCATACTTAATATGTTAAAGACCAAATTTCTTAAGTTTTAATTGAGTCCTTAGTACTATTCACCTTTAGAATAACTGGAAAAAATACAACCATTATCCCAGTTCACTAGGATCGAAAATGTTCTTTAATTTCTTCCTTCCTTCTCTACCCACATCTAAATATTTGGAAAAGATTGATACTTCTGTCTTAATAATTTATATTGGTATTTCTTTTGTAAGATATATTGCTGTCTCTTTCATAAGAATACTGCTGGACATATCTTTGATCATATCATTCTAATAAATCTCATTGTTTCTGCTTTCTTCTCCAGTCACTCCAAAAGACTACCTCTAAGACTTTCTTCTCTACCAGAAGTTTTTAACTACGTCACTTTCTTAGTGAAAACTCTTTAACAACTACTCATACTTGGCACCTGATTTTACCAAAATTACTTTTGATTTCAAAGCTTTCTATGAATATGACCTAATATATAGCTTTCTTATTTTCCTCCCATGACCCGGATCCTCTTCTATTCAAACTAATCAAAGAATTATTTTCTCAGGCAACTTTGTTTTACTTTCAGCTCCATCTTTTCTTCCAATGACACTTTCATTGTCCCGACCATTAAGGTCTATCTGTTCACTTATTCAGGGTTACTCTCATGTCCCACCTTGTAAAGGAAATCTTTGTATAAGCCTACATTTGTCCCTAAAATGTAATATTCACCTTTTCCTATGCTATCTGTCTAAATTCTACACAAAGAGAGAAAAAAAAGAGAAATTGCAACCCAACTAAATTTACAATTAGACTTAAGAAGCAGCAAGCAGAGATGTTGGTGGGGTTCCAGGATACTTAGTATATCTGTCCTTTATGTTGGGTGTGCACTATGCTACTTTTGGATCGAAGCTAATGGAGGATTAGGGATCACATTGTAGACATTTTTTCATGCAACAACTAGAAGAATGTGGGTGTTTATTAAAAGGATAAGCAACAAAACGAACTATTATGGAATATTAAGCACTGAGACATTGAAATTCATGGCAAGACTTGAAAACTGATTAATAATCAATTTGCTTCATTTTGCATGGGCTGAGTCACACTTTAAGAAGATGACAATATCCCTTTCCCAAATCATAACACTCAGTTAATTTGTCCTCTGTTCTCAGTCCTTCACAAGAGTTTATAATAGCAGAATTTATAGGTTTTCCAAAAGAGTTGAAAGAGTATAGTGGAGAGACTGCAAGGAAAACCCACCTTCAAAACCTGTCTCTAGTACCACCTGAGTGATCCTATGCAAATCAGTCGCTCAATGCCCAAGAAAACTCCCTACCACTTAGTCACTAATTATGAAGAGTTTGTAGATCTGTGTTCATAGAGGAAGTTTCCACACCATTAGCCCTCATTCTTATGGAATCATAGAGCCTTCGGTGCATATGAACAAATCTGTATATATGTACATGGGATCCCAAAAGTCTTAGTGGTGTGTTAAATTATTAAAATTATTACAGGAGTACTAAGACTTTGGGGAAATCTTCTAGCACAAAGTTCACACCAGGTAGATAATTGGTGTGTGTGTGTGTGTGTGTGTGTGTGTGTGTGTGTGTGTGTGTACAATTTAAATAAATATTTTTAAAAATAAAATATTGAAATAAAAATATAAAATAATATAAAATAATATAAAAAGAAATAATAAAATATTAAAAAGAAATAATTTAAATAAAAAAGGTTGATCATATATCTATATATATATATATATATGATCGACCTTTTTTAAAGTCTTGGGCTCTTTAGGAAAATTGCCCAATTTGATAAGAGATTTTCTATCTCACTTATAGTACATATATTTTCTCTCTCACATGTGGATTAGGCAATAAGCTCAATAAGAGTTGTTACAAGCTTCCTTTTCACAATGCCATTAATATGGCATTAGCATATGCTGAGACTCTGATATGGTTTCAATGTAAGCAAAATACACAACGTTCTGCTCAAAAAGGANCTCTCTCTCTCTCTCTCTCTCTACCCCCCCCTCTCCTTCTCTCCCTCTCTCTCTCCCCTTCTGTATACATGGCTAAATTCTCCCAGTGTTCATTAGTGTCTCTCCCCATGAGCAGCATTTCCAACGAGCACATAGAGGACAGCTGAGCATTCAAAGTCAATTGGAGTTTTATCTGTATTTAACAGCTTTGAGAAAGACTTCAAGGCAGCTTGGAAAGGTGCTGAACAGACACTCAGAGAGTAGCCGTGTCTCACCAGAGACATACCGAGCAACCCAATGCAAGCAAACTGATGGAGCCGAGATATACTTTCTTGTTGGGAGGTGGGACTCAAGAGGAGAGAGAAAAAAAGCCCCAAACCCTGTGTTTTCAGGCAGTTCACCTTCCCTTAGTTTTTAGGTTCTGCTATTCTTCTATGGAATTCTGTTGCTTCAATATTACTCCTTTAAACATGATTTCTGATTTGAAATGATACCTAGATCCCACCGCTGTCCCCTCTTACCAGTATGATCTCTGGTAAGCCTCTTAACCTGTTTACACTTGCAATTTCCTCACCTGTAAAACAAGAAGGTTAACTAGATGACCTGGAGGTTCCTTCTAAGCCTTTGAAAGCTATAATTCTGCAATCTAGGATGGGAGGGATCTTAGAGATTATCAAAGGCAGGGATAGAGAGAGAGAGACCTTGCCTGTCATTTCACTGATATAGGGAAATCCAAAATATAGAAAACTCATTCTTGTAGTCCTGTACCTTTCTAACTTGTCAGAGTCTTAGAACACTGATAGGGGGCAGAATGGATAGAGTGCCAGACCTGGAATCAAGAAATCCTGAGTTCAAATCCAGCCTTGGATACTTACTAGCTGCGTGATCTTGAGAAAGTCATTAACTTTTGTTTGCCTCAGTTTAGCACCTACCTCCCACAGTTGTGGGGATCAAATGGGATAATATTTATGTTGTGCTTAGCATGGTGGCAGTGAGGTAGCTCAGGATTTTGAGAGCCAGGATTAAAGGCTGGATTCAAATGTGGCTTCAGACATTTCCCAGCTGTGTGACCCTGGGCAAGTCATTTAATGCCTATTGCCCAGTCCTTGCTGCTCTTCTGCCTCGGAACCAATTTAAAATATTGTTTCTAAGATAAAAGGAAAAGGGTTTTGTTTTTTTTAAGTGCTTACTTTAGCACAGGACCCGGAACATAATGCTATTTAAATGTTAGTTATTACTACCTAGAGCAGAGGTGAGCAAACTAGGACCTGCAAGCCAAGTCTGGGGCATGTCTGTTTTTGTATGGTCTGAAAGCTAGGAGCTCAGTTTGCTCACCACAGATCTAGAGCACTGAGACATTCAATGACTTGCCCAGGGCCACAGAGCAAGTACATGTCAGCATTTTAATTGAATTCAGGGCTTTCTGGTCTAGGACCAGCTCTCTACCCACTGTGATGCCTCTCCATCTGGTCTACTCCCTATCATTTTACACGCAAAGAAACTGATGCCCAGGGAAGTGGAGACACTTGTCAAAGACAATAGAGGTACTGAGGGGCAGAGCTGGGATTCTAACTCGGAACCTCTGGCTTCCAAGTTCATCGCTCTTTTCACTGTACCTTGCTGCCTTCCTAATCACCTGGTTCTAGCACAACTCCAAGAACTTGTTATTTCCATAGTGACTGGAGCGGCACTAATGTTGCAAGTACTGTTGAAACACTGTTACTGTCAGCTGAGCCCTCTAGATTTCAGCTCTAGGAAGACTTGCTGTAGATATGGTAAGTACCCCTTTGGGTCATTTTCTTTCCTTTTTTTTAAACATCCTTGCATCAATTCTTTTTTTTTTTTTTTTACATTTTTAAACCCTTAAGTTCTGTGTATTGGCTCCTAGGTGGAAGAGTGGTAAGGGTGGACAATGGGGATCAAGTGACTTGACCAGGGTCACACAGCTGGGAAGTGTCAGAGGCCGGATTTGAACCTAGGACATCCTGTCTCTAGGCCTGACTCTCAATCCACTGAGCTACCCGGCTGCCCCCCTTGCATCAGCTCTAAGGCAGAAGAGTGTAAGAGCTGGGCAATTGGGATTCAGCGATTTGCCCGTGGTCACAAAGCTAGGCAGTGTCTGAGGCCAGATTTGAAACCAGGTTCTCCTGACTCTAGGCTTCGGGCAACTTTCCAACTCAGCTTTCCCAGCCTGGTGGCCCTGAGAGTCACATTCTGTACTGCACGACCTAGCCACTTTGTAAACCAACTTCCAGGTTTTCCCCTTGCCAACTCTTATTCTCCCCAGACTGGCCAACTTTGAGGTCTGCCAATAGGGGGAAGCTCTTCTTCTGCTGCCCTTTTGGGGTTGGGGTGAGGCAGGAAGAAATTTTGGACTACTCCTAGGGCAGGTGGTGGTTTGAAGGAGTGGCAATGGTGAAGCCCCGATGGGAAATTCTTAGAAATCTCACCTTTGGAGAGCATGACAATACTTGCCACTCTTCAAATGCTACCATTAACCTTACAATTGACACATAGACTGAGCCTGATTCAAAAACCTTTCTGAGTCTAAGGGGGGAGCTATGTTTGAATGGAACAACCCAAGCCTTCTGTTAGAAAGTCTTTATCGGGAGGAACACAGCAGGTGAGCACTTGGGAAATGATCATGTAGTCCTTGTCCCTTGACTTTCCCCATCTTCTTCCTATAAATATATCTTTTGGTTTCTCTGGCAAGAAAGGACTTTTCCCCATATTTGATTTTCATTTTTATAGTGTAATTTACTACCAGAAATCCAAGATGCCCCTTTCTAATGAACAACTACTATCACGTTTCTGTTGCACTTTAAGGCTGACAAAGCACCTTATACCTCACAAAAACCCTTTAAGGTAGGTCTTACAAATAGTATTAACCCCATTTTACAGCCAAAGAAACTAAGACTCAGGGAGATTTTGAAACTTGCCCAGGATCACACAGTAAATAAATATCAGAGACTGAATTTAAACCTAGACCCTAAATCCCAGCCCAGTCCTCTTAACATTGCTTCTCATAAACAGAAAGCATCGTACGAGCCATGACATAAAATAATATCTTCAAAGGAATTTACACAAGGAAATTAAATCTATTAAAGGTTGTTGATTAAAGCATTATTTGACTGATGAATACACTGCCATCAACACTTTGCTTATAGCCCTTAAAGCTCACTGAAGCTCTTCAAAACCCCTTTTCTTCTGTTTTTCAGCAATGTGGCCTCTCTAGGGGATGCCAAAATCTTCCGGCATCCCGAGCCAGGCAGCCTACAGTAAAAATTGGATTTATTTCTTCTAAATTAAAAAAAGGCAGCCACAGACCCCAAAAAAAGTAAAAGAAAAGAAAAAAAGAGCAGGGGCAGACATGCCAGATACAAAAATATATCAGGCCAATGTTAATTGTTCCAGACAATCCATCCAAATACTGCTGAAATACATGAGGCTTTTCTGAGTTGACTAGATTCTTATCCTGTCCCCATTCTCCTTTGAGAATCTCTTCTAGCTCAACAGAATGCAGATTTTACTGGAGACGTTTTATCTCTTTTCAGTGCCAGGTTTCATCAAAGTATTGTATTCTTACATAGCCAGTTCATACAAGGAGTTCAACAGACTGGAGAAGTTCCTCATAATAGACTGATTATTAAATGGATTCAGAGAATCCACAGATCAATTTTATCCCCTCAAATTCAATTCACTAAGCATCTATTATGCCCCCATACACTGTGCTCAACTCTGGAGAAAGAAAGACAAAAATGAAAATGAAGCCCTGGTCCAAGGTTCAAGGTTACAGAAATTCTCTTAAGGGATGCAACTTGTAGATGTTGTTGTCATAAAAGACCGTATTTGGGGTTTTCTTGACAAAGATACTTCAGTGATTTACCATTTCCTTCTCCAGGTCATTTTGTAGATGAAGAAACTGAGGCAAAGAGAGATTAAGTGACTTGCCCAGACTCATACAGCTAGTAGGTGTTTGAAGCCACATTTGAACTTAGAAGAGGAGTCTTCTCCATTCCAGGCCCAATGCTCTATCCACTTCACCTCCTAGCTACCCCAAGGTAAATAGGTAAGTAAATAAATGATAATTTGGGGAGAAAGAGGACACTAACAATGAAGGTAATGAGGAAGGAGCTTCACAGAGGGTACAGCTGAGCTAAGCCTTTAAGGAAGGTAAAGATTTTTGAGAGGCAAAAGTGAGGCAAGAGTTTATATTGGACATGAGGTAGGCAATAATCTGTGCAAAGACATAGAGGTGGAGGATGGAATAATGAATTGAAGTAGAGACCAAATAGGCCAGGTTGGCTGGTACATAAAATATATTAAGGGGAATGATGTCGAATAAGTTTGGAAAGGAAGGTTCTTCCTCTTGGTTAATCGGAGCTGCAACCATTCTTACATGCATGAGGGCCATTGTCTCTTTACCATGCCCCTCCCTCTTTGGGTAAGAACATTAATAAACTATTCTAGTTATATCAAAAGCACAAATCTCCTCTCCAGCTTCAAAATTGACACTTGCAAAACTGTTCCAAATATATCAAAATTGGTCATCTATATTTGGGTTACTTTCACCCACTTTGAGGAAGAATTGCCTAAAACTATGGTGGCAAACCTATGGTACGTGGGCCTCTCTATGGGCACAAGTGCCATTGCCCCAGCATAGAGTTCACCAGAGTTCATTACTTGAAAGCAAGAAGGACATGGGGTCAGATAGCTCCCCTTCCCCTCTCCACGGGTGCCTGAGAACATTTCTCACACTACCTCCCCCTCTTAAAAGTTTGCCATCACTGGTCTAGAAGATATCTATGTGGTTTGGAAGCCATCAAGATGTTGGTTCAAGTTCCTCCTCTGACACACTGTGACTGTGACCCCAGACAAATTATTGTACCTCTTTGTTCTCTTGGCAACTCTTTAATATGAGAAGGTACTGATCTATGTTGGTAAAGTAAATTTCCCCATCTGGGAGTTCCTGTTATTTACAAAGTCAGAACCCTATCAATCTCTCTTAGTTATATTTTATATTCAAATTTCACTAGAGAATTGTTTTCCATTGTCTAAAACAGTTACATACGGGTGAAAGGCAACTTTCTAAAAATTTCTACATCTTAAACAACCACTAAACTAAACTTGGACCTTCTTCAGTCCTTTGCAGGGCTCCTCTAAGCCCCCTGTTTCTCTTGCAGAGTTTTTTTTATTAATCTTGAGGCTTTGGTTTGCCATATTTGGTAACAGGGTATAACAGAAAGAAGTAAAAGTCTCCTATAAAATGGCTAGTATGTTAGATCAGTGTTTATTCTTCCTCCTACCTAATGCTAATGTTATATAGAAGGGGTTCTGCTCAACTGACTGTGTATCTTCTGTAGTGCAAAAGGGTGCATATTAGCCCTGCAAAACCTTACTGCAGAGTTTCTGACAGTTGAAAAGGGCTTAGAATCCTGAGGTTAGGCAGTTGACACTGGGGATTTGATGAGAGTAGGATGGTCAACTGAGCTCTATTCTTTGGACTAGAAACCTGGCCTGTATTCTGCAGTTTTTCTCTTAAAATTTGTTAGCTTAACTATTTCCTTTGGATCTCCCTAACCTCCCTATTCCCAATCATCATTTTCCCTTTCCTGAATTCCTATGAATTTTGAAAGAAGGGTGGATCTGTGTGATAGCTTTCAAACTTGATAAATTTAGTTTCCCCGTAGTCAAATAGGGCTTACCCTTGTTACAAATTATCTTGAATCATTGTATCCAACTTTCCTAATCCTATAGGCTACAAAACCTCTTGGGGCTGAGTTAAGGCAGGTCCCTTCTCAGTCTCACATTCCTGTCTCCCTCCCCACCTGAAGCTTTCTCTAGGCGGCTGTTAAGAGTTACCTTGTATCCCTCCGTCCCTTCCAATCAACCCTAAAAACTCAATAAACCCTGTTTGTCACTTAATCAAACCTTTGGCTAGTTCATTAGTTGATTGATAAGAGAGTCTCTGGGTCCTGAAGGAATTTGGAAGTGTCCATTTTGGAGGAAGTGCAATCTCAATACTTCCTCTGAACTCTTCCTTTGTGAAACTGAGAAACTGACTAGAAGCCCTCTACTCAGTTTCAAGCCATTCTTGGCTGGCCCTAACCTTTGTCTGTAGAAGTGCCCTTCCTACCTGAAGGGCTCAGTCTGTTTCCCTTTAGTGTCTCTGTCTCAAACCTGTGTCCCAGTCTGTGTCTCTCAGGCTGTAGCTACCTGCCCAGAATACCTCATCCTTTCCCTTGCAATTCTTTATACTTCTGTGTTTATATTCCCTAAACTCAGTCATTCCCTTACATCTACCACCTCAATCTACCACCTTCACCATTGTACTTTCCTTATCCATTTTACTGCCTTAGGGATCCACAAACCCCTATCCACATTGCCTTATCCCTATCCAAACTACCTTTAGTCCCTTACCTGCCTTATCCCCTATACAACCTTACCTCTCCCTTAATTCCCCTATTACCTCTAGCCTATTCCCTTATTACAACCAGCATATTACTTTTAGCTTAATCCCCTTATAACACTTCCTGTCATCATCATGACATCTCTTCACATTTAAAACCTTTAGTAAACATGGAAATATTATCTTGAAAACATTCATAAGCTGCTATTAATCAATATTATTATGAATCTTTTCATGGAAATTTCCTCTGGTATCTAAACAAATGTCTGACTTAAATGCCCAAAGATTTTGTTAGTAGTTGACTTTATTGGCTTTGTAATCATACGACAAACTCAAGAAATGGTGATTTGCAAAGGAAAAATTAAAATTAAACTAATGGTGAAAATAGGTGTTGGATGCTGTTACCAGCCTGGCTTTGACAGCAATTTAGTAAAGAAACTAATTTTTTAAAAAATTCTTTATATATCCCAGGAGGTCTACTGGGCAATTTTCAGTTCTCAAGCTCGCTTAATTCTTCTGTTTCCCTTGCAGGTCACCTTTACCATAAATGAGGCACTGTGATTATCTCCCTGAAACTCTTCACTTCCTCAATACGTTCCAAGTAATCTGATTTTTGTTTTCCTCATCAGCATGGTTTCTGTGATTCCAGTTTAGCTTTTATTCTCAGAATTCCGACAACTTCCTTTTAACCTTTCTGCTGCCAAACTAGGCTGCAGCATCTGTGCAGCAGGACTTAGGCAGCATTCTGCAGCTGCTGGCATTTATGGATTCTCTGTCCTCATCATGGAGGTCAGAGCTTAACCACTGATACAGCCTTGGCCTTCTACTAGGCTCCATGCACTGAAATGCATTAGGAAAGTCTATGTTAGTTTAAAGGTCCTATTGGATGGTGCTATATTAATTTATGACACAGGGGGGCAGCTGGATGGCTCAATAGAAGGACAGCCAGTCTCAAAGGTTTCTAAAGTCCTGGGTTCAAAGCTAGCCTCAGACACTTCTTAGCTGTGTGACCCTGGACAAAGCATTCAACCCCAATTGCCTAGCCCAGTGATGGCCAAACTTTTTAAAGAGGGGGCCAAAGGAAAGGAAACGCTCATCTGTCTGTTTCTAAAGTAACTCTTTTGAAGTTTCATTGTATTCGTCAGATTAGGAATAATTTTGCAGGGCTGGTTAGAACATTTCAGGGGGCTGCATCTGGCCTGCAGGCAGTAGTTTGCCCATCACTGGCCTAGCCCATACCACTCTTCTAATACACCATATCAATTCTAAGACAGAAGGTAAAGGCGTATATATTTATATTCCTATCTATAAATTTACCACCATTTGTGCACTATCCCCAAATAGCTTTATATATCAGTATTGACTCTATAAACCTCTAACTAACATAGTGGGTTTTTTTTTTTCAAACTAGGATTCTCAATAACCTTCTTATAGTTCAGAGTTACGGTTTAACTCATTTCTGTCATTGTTGTCCGCACAAATGGTACTCCTTTTAAATCTCATCTTGTCCTCGATTATTATCATATTCTTTCTTTCTTTCTTTCTTTCTTTCTTTCTTTCTTTCTTTCTTTCTTTCTTTCTTTCTTTCTTTCTTTCTTTCTTTCTT
>NC_058134.1:64621978-64744478 GCF_016433145.1 Gracilinanus agilis | reverse complement strand
CTTTAATAATAAACACATTTTATTTCTGACTCATCTAAATATATTAATAACCACATACATGTTCAAAAAAACAAAAAGAAAACTCTACAGGAATTTTAAAAAGCAAAAACAACTAAATCTGATAGAAAAGAAAGGGAGGGAATTCTTTGAGGAAGAAATGGTTGCTTAGATATCTAGAAGGAATCAGGATGAAAGAAAAAAGCAGGAGAGCCATTTTTCTAAACACATATACATACACATACAGACTTACACATATAAACACTATACACGCATACACAAGCACAGTATATATGTATATATATATATATGCACAAACACATACTACACACCTCTACAAAACATAGGCACATATACTATACACTTATACAGACATGATTACACGTACATATGCATATACATAGCACCTTCAGTCTTGGGTGGTTGGAGGTAGGGAAGAAGGGAAAACAAAAGTATGATACAATTTCCAAACAAAAGCTATCAATTGTTTCTAACATCCATTATCTTTCTTCTTCTGGTATTTTAACTGAAAGAGGGAAAAGGATTTTTAAGCAGCGGATAGAATAGTAGAGAGTTATTTTGTTCCCGTTAGCACACAGCTGCTTATGATTTTGGTTACATGTTTGAATACTATTCTTGGAAAAGGCAATAGCCTTCAATACATACCAGATGTAAGCAAGTGTTTATTCCAGTAAAACGCTTGTTTCAGTGAGTCAAAAGTTCATTGAATAAACAGTCCCAGTGTATAAGCAGAACTACTTTTATTGTTGGAAATCAGAGGATTCACTGGAATCATGATGACCATTAATTATCCCATTATTTTACTGCAGGGAGGAGTGGCCCCCACTCACTTGCTATAATTTTATATTTAATTTTGCCTTGTTCCAGGAAATCTGAAACATGATTGCAATCATGACCTCCGACTTAGTGAAATACCTATGAATTTCACATTGATCAACTTTTTCTGATGGTACAGTGAGTTAATAATTTACTAAGTATGTAGCATTCTAAAAGTCTACCAAGTTCACTTTTTTACAGCTCTGTAATAAAGGTAGTGTAAATATTTTATTTCACCACTTAAATAAATCCATCATATCATCACTCCTTCCAACGGTACAAATGTTGACCCATCTATGCTTCTCATTTCGTGTCATCCTAATCTATGCCTTTTCCTAGCTCTTTTGTAGAGGACCTGTCCAATGTGCTGGAGTACTAGTACTTCCTCTAGATCTTTTTTTTTTTTAAGCATTCTTTGAGTAGCAGTTAATCACTCAGGCTATCCATCAGTGTAAACAGCATTCCACCTTTTTTATAGATGAGGAAATGGAAGTTATGAAAAGTCAATGACTTACCCTAAAAGGGCTGAGCCTGGGTCTAGGCCAAGGTCTTCTGAATCCAAGTCTAAGGCTTATCTTTAGTCTCTAGAAAAGGGGTCAATTATAATGCAAATTGAAATTTGATGGTCTCTTTATGATCCCTAGTTTACCTAACAAAATATATCACATCATGATTCATGCCTGGATTATTGCCTTGGCCTTCTAACTGTCTCCTCTAATTCTATTTTATTCCACCCACAATCAGACCTACTGTCCTAAAACACCACAAAATCTCTTGGAAACAATTTTATTAGTCCTTCACTAATAATAAAATGAAATCTTGACTAAACTAATGGATCTAGCATTCCAGGCTCTTTTTATCTCATTTTTGTGCATTCTCCCTTTAGTCAACCTGGCTGATTTACTGCTTTCCACCCCATATGTTCTATATTACTATCTCTGTGCCTTTGCTCACAGCATTTCCTATACCCAAAATGCCTTCCTTATTCTTCTCTACCTGTACAAACATATCAAGTACTCATTTGGTATTCCAGTATTACCACACATGATTTGGTTTTTTTACTTGTCTTTTCTAACAACTAAATCGAAAGCCCTTTGGAGCAATGGCAGAAGACCTATGTTTGAATCTTGTCTCTGGTATGAGTTTACTATCTCAAGAATATGTGAAATATCACAATATGTGAAATTTCATATAACTTTGGAAATGGAAGGGATCTCAGTAATACACATGGATCTCATACCTGAAACAAAGATTCCTTTTGAACATACCAGACAAGTGCTAGATTAGTGATAGTGAATCTTTTAGATACAGGATGCCAGAGCCTGTCCCTATCTCATCCCCACACCAAGTTCTGGGTGTACCCTGCCCCTACTCTTACCCCACACAGGGGAAAGGAAAAGTGCTCCCATTGGGCTGCTGGGAAGAGGGGTTGATGAAGTGAGGAATACCCTCATTGAGTGTAGAGAGGAGGAGGGGAGTGACCCAGGCTTTCTTCTCCCCTCCAGCTCTGCTGCTTGTGAGCTGCCCATCTTACCTGCTATACCCTCCCATTAGATTGCTGGGCAGAGGGGTGATGGATGTGAAAAAATGTCATCAGGCATGGTGGAGAAGGGGAGGGAAGCAGCTCCACCTGAGTCCCTCTGCCTTTCTAGTAGCAAACTGGAGGGGGGGGGGTGGTCATGTGCCTACAGAGAGTATTTTTCATGCCATCTTTGGCACCCATGTCACAGCTTTGCCGTCACCATGCCAGCTCATCTAACCTCTGCTTAAAGACCTCCAGTGATAGGAAATCTACCACTTCCAGAAGCAATCTAATTGATAGGATGTTTTCCCCAAAAATTTCCTATTAAAGTTTAAATTTGTCACTTTGTGACTTTCATCCATTTTTCATTATTTGGGCTTCCTGGGAAAGTCTCTTGATTCTCTAAGCCTCAGTTTTTCTAACTATAAAAGAGGGGTAATAATCTTCAGGCGGTACCTGCCTTACAGGGTTATATATGGAGAGAACATTCAGTAAAGCTTAAAGTACCCTTTAAATGGGAGCTTACTGGCTCATGGCATTTGGTGATTTTTGATTCATAAGTGAGAGGCAGGGGCATAACATTTTTTGGCATCTCTCCTACCACCACAAAACCTTAAAGAGAGTAAATTTTCACTAAATATTTTTAGATTATTGGATACTTTATTCAGCAAGGGCAAAACACAACCCCCTCCAAAAAAAACAAAAAAGAAAAAAGGGAAGTTCTTCAGATCAAGTAAAGTCATCAGAAGTAGATTATGCAATATCTTTATATAGTAATTTTAATTCAACTGTTTACAAAATATTCTTTTCTTTTTTCTTTTTTATTATATACTTAGTAACCACCATCACCTACAAAAAAATTAACTAAACAAATATATAAAAATTATATGCAAAATCACAAAATGCACATTATTTATAATTTGTTTAAAATATGTAAATTATATATATATATGTACTAATATAAACATCCTCTACTTTTGATTTCCCTTTGGATTTGTTTTTTGGATATTTTTTATCTTTATTTTGTGGCTGTTACTTTTAAAATATAATCATGGTATGTATTATTCTTATTTTTTCATCTCTTTTCATCATTTCACACATTTCCTTTATTTTCTTTATATTTCCCATATTTGTCATTTCTAATAAATAATAAAATCCATTACATTCAAATATTGCACTCCATTCAGCCATTTCTCCCATTCATTGCATTTGTGTTATTTCTAATTATTTAAAGAATGCAGAATTACCTCCAGAGTATGATAAGTCTTAAAGTAAGACTTCTGCAGAATATATATGTTGTCCCACCAGAGACTATGTTTGGATTATGTGTGTATGTTCAGGCTTAGATCTTCTNTATATATATATATACTAATATAAACATCCTCTACTTTTGATTTCCCTTTGGATTTGTTTTTTGGATATTTTTTATCTTTATTTTGTGGCTGTTACTTTTAAAATATAATCATGGTATGTATTATTCTTATTTTTTCATCTCTTTTCATCATTTCACACATTTCCTTTATTTTCTTTATATTTCCCATATTTGTCATTTCTAATAAATAATAAAATCCATTACATTCAAATATTGCACTCCATTCAGCCATTTCTCCCATTCATTGCATTTGTGTTATTTCTAATTATTTAAAGAATGCAGAATTACCTCCAGAGTATGATAAGTCTTAAAGTAAGACTTCTGCAGAATATATATGTTGTCCCACCAGAGACTATGTTTGGATTATGTGTGTATGTTCAGGCTTAGATCTTCTACTAACCTTATGCAGGTGTGTGTGGGCTTGCCAGATATCTAATCTTATTTAACTTACCTAAGGTTTTAGTTATCTTCTTAATTTTTTTCTTATTTATTTTTTATTAGATTTATTTAGTTCTAAGAGGGAAAAATTAAAGCCTGACACTATTGTGTTATATAGATCCACAATATTTAATCTTTTTTCTTGTTTATAGTATTTTTTCCTTAACTTCGGGCTATGAAACTTAGCAATGATAGTTCTGTGTATTTTCATCTTTGGGTCTATTTGAGGTAGTGATTGGTGGATTCTCTCCATTTATATTTTACTCTCTGTTTCAAGAAGTTCTAGGCAGTTTTCCTTGATTTTTTCTTGGATTGTAGTATCTAAACTCTTTTTTAAAATCATAACTTTCTAGGAGTCTAATTATTCTTATATTGTCTCTCCTTAATCTATTTTCCAGGTCAGTTGGTTTTTTTTAATATTAAGATGTTTCATATTCTATTCTATTATTTCATTCTTTTGGTTTTGCTTTACTATTTCTGTTGTCTTAGGAAATCATTATCTTTCTCCTTTTCAATTCTAGTTCTTACTACAATATTTTCTTTCATGAGTTTCTGGATCTCTTTTTTCCATTTGGATGATCTTTCCTTTGTAATTTTCTTGATTTTCTTGATTGCTCTTATTCTTTTTCTCCAAATTTTTTTTCCTTCAACCTCTTTCATTTGGTTTTTGAGATCTTTTCAAAGCTCTTCCAAAAACTCTTTTGAGCTTGGGATCATTTATTATATTCCCTTGCTTTTTTTTACAGTAGGTGTTTTTACTTCATTGTCCTCTGAGTTTGAGCCAAGGTCTTCTCTGCCCTCATAATAGCTATCTAAAGTTGGGTTCTTTCTCTTTTGCTTGCTCATTTTTATTTATTTTTTATATTTCAGCAGCAAGGCCAATAGACTTGAGTATTGGCTTTTTCTAGAGTCCCAGGGTTCCCATTATGTTGATATATAATATCTCAGGTTTCAGGATTTCTTTTTCATTGTCATCTTTTTCCTGTGTCCTATTTAGTTACTTCAGTTTTTATAGTCGAGAATTGGATGTATTCCCAGTTCCCTGCTCAAACTTCAACTAGAGCCCACAGGCAGTTCTGTCACAGCAACTACAAGAGGTCAGTCCATCTGCCCCTGTGGCAACAATCAGGGACTCCACTCTACTGGGAATGACCATAGTTGAGGGGGCCCCAGTTCTTCAGCAACCACACTCTCCAGTGTGTGTTCTTTCCTTACTCATATTTTCCTATTACTATAGCCTGGGATAGAACAGGCATCTAGTCTGCATTCCTCAGGCCTCCAAATTCCCCTGTTAGCTAGCAATGAGACTTCAGCTCCCCCGCTGTAGAGTTTCTGAAGTAAAGGTTGCAGCAGACAGATTTTCCCAGAGCCCTCAGTCTGTATAGATTCAGTTTCCAGTGGTATCCCCCAGGATACAGGCTCCCCTGGCCCAGAAAAAAAGATGAGGTTGCTAATTCTGCCCTCCAGAGCTACTTTGTGGATTCCTTCTGTTTGCTTTGTTCCTGCCTTCTGCAATGGGGCTGAAGCCAGGGAAGTCAGAAATTTTTCTCTCTTGTTGTCTTTGGTGCTCAGCTTCACTCCAGACTCCTACATGTTTTTGTCACTTTTAGTATTGATTTTGTGAAGTTATTTTTGGTTGTTTGTAGGGGGTTTTAGGAGGGTGAGAAAGCTTCAGACCCATCTTCCCACAATGCATCTCTCAATAGCCTTTTCCAAATATTATAATGCTTCAGTTACTTTAAGAATATCATTTACCCAATTATTCTCAACAACCTAAATTTTTTAAAGATAGTAATAATTATTGTTTATATAGCCAAAATGAATGTTATCAATCCTTTGCCCTATAATTCATATATGTGGTCGTAGAGTCCATCATACCTTCACTTAGAGCTAATTTATTTATTTATTTAGAGATAAAATTACAATAAATTTGGTCCTTTGTTTTCTGAGCTGAAAGAACACTAGAAATAAAAATTTATAGGGGTGGGACAGAAATGCCAGTGATAGACACATTGACAACAGTGAGAAGAGAGAGCTAACATTGTGATGATGATGATGATGATGATGATAGCTAACATGTATATGGCACTATGTTCCAAGCACTGTGCTAAGTGCGTTACAATTATTACCTTACTTGGTTCTTTAAACAGTCTGGGGGGCTGGGGAGGGAATGCTATTATTATAGACATTTTACAAATGACTAACCTGAAACAAATTGAGATTAAGTGACTTGCCTTGGGTCACACAGCTAGTTAAGTTTCCAGGCCCTATGTACTCTATGCACTATGGCACCACCTTGCTGCCTTAAAGCAATATGCAATTGTTGGTTAAAAGTGTAGAGGAAAATGGGTTGAACTTAAACTTAACAGAAGACTAGATTCAAATCCCATTTTGAAGACTTATGTGACCATAGGCAAGTCACCTCAACTTTCTGGACCTCAGTTACCTCATCATTAAAATGGGAAAAATAATACAGAGGACTGTTGTGAAGATCAAATAAACAATATATGTAAAGTGTTTTGTAAGCCTTAAAGCACTTTATTCTATTATTTACTAGAGGTAAGTAGGACTATAAATATCAGAAAATGGTTATATTACATCAAAGTACAATCAGATTCAACAAACAGTTACTAAATACATGCAATATATGAGGCACTGGGGTTGGTGCTAAGGATACAAAAGGCAAAACAAAATGGTTCCTGTCCTCAAGGTGCATCTATTCTGCTGTAGGGGAGGGTTGGTAAGATATCATCTTGAACTGTTTTTATTTATTAGTTAAATTAGTATGCTATGTTTAAGGAGACTGAGAACATTTTTAGTACATTTAGAAAATTTTCCATTCAAGATCACTAAACTAAATTAAATTGGTTCTTAAAGCTTAAAGATTTTGCTATCTAGAAAAGTAATTTCCATAGAACACCTCATTCTCTGATGATAAATGAGATCTAATGTATTTTCCTAAGATATTCTAGAAGATCTAATCAGTAGGTTGATTTTAATGAAGAGAAATGCTTGAAGCAGATATTAAATACACTAAAATGTTTATGAGTCTACCAATGATCATGTCTCCAAAGTTTCTTCAAGATATATTTTCTCCTACTCATATCAGTATCAGAAATTCACATGTAAACACATTTTTTCCTTGAACATCTAACAAAAAATTGAAAGATCCATGAGGGTAAGGAGGAAGCAAGAAGCAAAGAATATAGTAAAAAAAATAAGGTAATATTAAGACATATTCCCAAATCATGCTTGACAGGAACAATAATTCATCTAAATAAAAAAGAAGTACTCTAAGATTATCGGTCCAGTTACTAGAAAGAAAATTAATCCAGACACCCCAGAAAAAGCCGTGCCCACAACTCAAATAGTGTATAGATATGCACCAGAAGGTGCACAGCAAGAGGAGAAGAAGCTGAAGCATGTCCTCATCATTTGCTACCACCCCTGGAGGGAAGAAACCAGAGGTCTTGGCCCACTTGTAGTTACAGATGGGGCAATGAAGGTTGTGCTTTAACTGGACAGTGACATCTGGGAGGACTTTCACCCTGGCCTTATGTTTCACTGTCTTCTTCTGGACTCACATCATACAGTGAGATCATCCTTGCTTCCTCTCTAGACCAAAGCTTTGTCAGTACAGTGCTCCCCACCTGGAGTCAGCCCTGCTCCTTCCATCATTGTACAAATTACCTGCCACAACTCTGCCCCAACCTCTATTATTTCCTCAAAGCACTGTGCCTTGGAGGCAACAGGCTATTCTCTCTAAAGGATGAAACCTCTTCTCTTGATATAACTGGATTTGACCAGAGAAGACTATACTGGAGACCCACACCAAACTTGCATCCAAGAACATCGGTGATACTACTCTTGTTCATAAAGAAGCCTGGAGACTCTCTTTACTTCCACCTTCCTAGGGAATGATGCCCCAGTGTCTCTTCCCCCAAAAGGATCTTGAATCCTGACGTCTGTAACCTACACATACAACTAAATTTGTCCTCAGTGCAAGAATTTCCATTATAGTTCTCACCTCTGGTGCAAATGACCTAATTCTGATATCCTTTCTAAGTTTGGGCAAGACAGTAAATGAAACTATACAGATAAGGTTGCATGAACCAGGACATTTCATTCAACATCTGGGAACCTTCTCTTTGCCCACACCATATTCACAGATTGTGTGAATCTGTCTCCTTCTGCATCAGTGCTTTAAGGACTGACAGAAGGAAAAATTCTTGCCTCATGTTCTCAAGAAAATGGAGATATTAGGTATACTACCATATGCCAATCTCCTGGTACCGGAATTACACCGGCACTGAAAATTGCCATGAGTTGACCAGACGCCTTAGGATGGTGACCAGTGATCTAACCCTACAATAGGATAAATGGACTTTTGTCTGAAAGTAGGATTGAGGAACCTCTCTGTCCCTACTCTCCAAGGATGAAACCTGAGAGAGTCCTACCAAACTTCAAAGAGTAGATATGGGCAGAGGAGAGAGATGAAAAGTGGATAAGGATTTAGTTTGGGAATTGAGGAAGAGCATGCTTATTAAAATTATTTTAAGTCCACTGCTTTATTTCCTTCAGGCTTTCGATCTTGATCTTACATTCTGGTAATGTGGGATTACACCATTTGACTGAGTTGCTTTAGAAAGCAAAGGATAATTTAAAGTTAGCATATCTTATTACTGAAGTATTTAGATGTCTCGGAAAACTTAAAAACTTACTCAGGTTGAAGTTAAGCATATATAAACCCAGTGAACATTCTGTAATTCTTTTTATTTAATTAGTTTCAGGAGCTTTGTATAACTTGTATCACTCTAATACTTTGGTTACTTGCAATAATATTGTAGGCATATCACATACCAGCAATGAAGGTAACAGCAGGAATTCATCATACAAAAATCAGGTGCAAAAGAAGTTAATCATAATGGGAGCACTGATTTTTGATAGAATATAAATGCTTTGCTTATTACTTTATCCACATACTGTGCAATGTATGGAGTCTATAATAGCCAAGTCAAGTTGACGGCTTTAAGGTATCAGAAAAACATAATATTCCCAGGTAGTAATGATCTGGACAGTTACTGCTTGCTTAATTGGCACATTTCCTGTGGAGGAGTAGAAGATGATGACATGGAGAAGAAGACAAATGTTCTGATGACCTTCTGAAATTCTCAACAAATCTCAAACTGAACCTGGCTAATTTTCTGGGTGTCTTATAAGGCTCACATATATCACATTTTAAAACAGTTTTTAAGTGAATTAAAAATATTTATGCCTACTAGCTCTAGTTGGAAAATGGGTTAGGTGGAAACCTTTTATTAACACTATTGGTTTTTGACGAGTTAAAAAGGTCCAAGTGAAAGTCATACCATTTTGTTTCTATCAGATTCATTTCCTCCTAACAAATCTGTCATCCCTCAGGGAATAAGGAATATTTACACAAACTGACTCTGAATTTTAGTAGAAGCCTTCTAGGCTTAGTGATCTTCCATTAAATGGTGTTCTTATTAGGTGGTTTCTTTGTCCTCAGGAACTCATTTGCAATTGATTCATGTCAGAACAAGAACCTTACATCAGACATATGAGAAAGTCCACTATTCTCCATTCTGATCAGGCTGTTAGAAGTAGACACAGAGAAAAGAAGTGGATGATGGGGAAGCAGCAAGATGGAGAAGATGAATGAGATTTCTTAAATCCCCATACTCCCCCTTGACCTATCAGTACCACTACTAGAGCTGTATCCCAAAGAAATCAAAGAGAGGAGGAAAAGATCTACTTTTATAAAAATATTTACAGTGGCTCTTTTTTTGGTGGCAAAGAATTGGAAACTGAGGCAATGTCCATAAATTAGGGAATGGCTGAACAAGTTGTGGCATATGACTGTAATGGAATACTATTGTGCCATAAGAAATGATGAACAGGACAATTTCAGAAAAATCTAGAAAGATTTATATGAACTGATGCAAAGTGAAGTAAGCACTACCGGAAGAACATTATACAGAGTAACATTGATATTATATAATGATCATCTGTGAATGACAATTACTATCAGCAATTCAAGGATTCATAAAATTCATGATGAAAAGGCTATCCGCCAACATGCAAGGAACTGATGGAGTCTGAATACAGATTGAAGCATACCATTTTCACTTTATTTCCTTCATATCTTTTTTTCTTGAATGTATAATGTATCTTCTTTCACAACATGATAAATATGGAAATATGGATTGCATGATAGCACATGTATAACATATTCCTTGCTGCCTCGGAGAAGGGAAAGGGGAGAGATTAAGGGAGAGAATTTGGTTCAGAAAATGTCAAAAAAGAATGTTAAAAGTTGTTTATGTATGCAATTGGAAGGAAAGTACAATAAAAATTTGAAAAAAAATCCCCATACTCTTCCATGTTCATTTCTTACTGCTTCTCAGTTATAATTCTCCATTTCAATCACAACACTCTGTTTTATTGTCCACTTTCTACACAAAATTAGTTAATTTCCACTTTGCTCATGCCATCTGCCCTCCTTTCTACCAATCCCTACTTAAAATGTTTTAAAAAGTCCACGTCCAAACTAGTTTACTATTTAAAGTTCTCCCTTATTAGCCTTCTGTTACTGTAATCACTGCTTTACATTTCTTGCTTATTCAGATGTTCAACTGGCACAACTCAATAGTATGGTCAACTTGTCTGCAGAGTCTCTTTGTAATTTAAACTGGATCATGTCAAGTCATGGACATTTTCATCTCTGCAACCAGACTATAAATTCCTTGAGTTTATGAATTATTTCTTAATTTCTTGTTTTTTAACCACTTTCATAGCCCACCCCCTTGTATAGTGCTCTGACCATAGTATGAGTGCTCCAAACATAGTAGGTGCTCAGTAGATACTTCATTACTCCATTTCCTAATGCGTACCACCTGTTAATATTCTTTTTTTTTTATCATCTCACTAAGTCAATCAATTGATCCAGCATTTATTAAGGCTCTGATGTTGTTCAGTCATTTCAGTCATGTCCAACTCTTCTTGACCCCATTTGGGGTTTTCTTGGCAGAGATTCTGGAGTAGTTTGTCATTTCCTTCTCCAACACATTTTACAGATGAGAAAACTGTGGCAAACAGGACTAAGTGACTTGCCCAGGGTCACAAAGTCAGGATGTGTCTGAGGCCAGATTTGAACTCAAGAAGTTGCCTTCCTGAATTCAGACCTGACCCTTTATCCACTGAATCACCTAGTTTCCCTTAATTAGGCCTCTACTATGTGCCAACAACGTGACAAGATAATGAGGATACCAATAAATACAGTAAGAGACTCTGCCTTCAAGAAGTTTATATTCTTATATTCAATGAAGTCTATTAATAACAAAAAGTAATCATAACATCAGTCTCCCCTTACAGTCCCACTGTTGTGTGACTCTGGGCCAGATAGCCTTCTGAGCATCAATTTCTTCATCTGTGAAAAAAAATAGTAAATAATATATATACTAGCTACCATACAGGATTGCTGGGAGGCAGGCACTTGGCAAAATCCAGAGTACCATAAGTGCAAGCTATTAGAGAGATCTCTTCTTAAATTTCCCTTTATGCTTTTCCTGTTGCTTCCCTTTTATTTATTAAAAGTTTATTTCATATCCGACACTGTCAGTCTCATTCCCCAACCTTCTCCCCAAATAAACAGGATTTATTCATACCTACAGAATGCTGTACTTGTAAGAGTGCTTTAAACTTCAGATGAACACTACATCAAGCCAAAAAGGACATTTTTTCTGCGAAATGTGGAGAAACCAAATACTAAACAATTACTGAATCATAGGACATTTCCCCTGGGCACAGGATTTATTCATAAACAAATGGCTCTTTAGAGTATTTCTGTTATGAAGCAAACCTCACTTACGGCAATTTCTAAAGAGAAAAAGAAATGAAAATGTTACTATAAATAAGTGTCACATGCTTACATGTTACACATGTTAATACTAAGCCTTCAAAAGACAGACATTAGAGGTGGGGAGTCATATGTTGCAGCATTACAAAAGTAGGCACTATATCATTTCCATCAAACACAGAACAAAGGGGAATGAGCTAAAACTGTATGGGGAGGGCCTTAGCATAAAGAACAGAAAGGATAATAGAACTAGAACTCATAGGGAACTTGGAGCTCATCCAGGCCAATATTTTTAGAGAGGGGGAAACTGAGACCCAGAGAGAGAAAGTAGTGCCTTTCTCAAAGTTATATAGGTAAAAAGTGGCAAAGCTAGAATTCAAACTTGAATTGTTTGGCTCCAGAGTTGAAAAGCATTGTGAAAGGGGCAGCTAGGTGAAACAGTGGATAGAGAGCCAGCCTTGGAGATGGGAGGTCCTGAATTCAAATCTGACATCAGATACTTCCTCCTGGGCAGGTCATCTAATCCCAATTGCCTAACCCTTGCCACTCTTCTGCCTTGGAATAAATACTTAGTATAGATTCTAAGACAGGAGGTAAGGGTTAAAAAAGAAAGATAGAAAAGCATCATAGAACAAGAATCAAATGGACATTGCCAGACTATAGAAGGATGAAGAGAGAGGGCATAATGTCTATTAAGTAATTAGAAAACTCGTCCTGTTTACAGAACTGGGAAGATCCAAAAGAGAAGTCCATCTGGGGGGAGAAAGTGAAGGAGAAGAAGATTTGGGTTTACATATGTTGAGCCTCAGATGATGGTAATGTAGCTACCAGCCAGAGAAGTAGAGACCTGAAGGTTCAGTAGGAGATGGGGAACACCAACATTTTGGGATAAAGAAGAAAGGAACTGAAAGAACAATTGTGCCTGGAGAGTATAAGGTAGGCTATGCTATTGAAGATACGAGTTACTCCTTTCTGTTTAATCTGAGGCTCTTTAAGACTAATTTTATATTATATATTAAATTATATACTATACACAGTAGTCAAGCAACTCTTTTGGTTAATGGAAATCAAGAACATAGATCCCTCATATATCAGTGTGCCCTGCTGGTATACCATCATGGAAGCCAAGAGAATTTCAAGAAGACAGTGATGAACAATGCTTAAAGTTACAGAAGTAACAAGGAAAATTAATAAAAAGAAAAAAATCCCTGAAAATGGCATTTAAGAGGTCATTTTTGAGCATGTAGCTCCAGTAATGCAAAAGGGATAAAAGCCAGCACAGCACTATTCTAGGCAAAGAGGATGACACAAAAGAAGCAGAACATATGGCCCTATTCCTTCTTTTCTTCCTTCTTTCCTTCCTCAAGCAATTATAAAGCCCTTTATCATTTGCCAGGTATTGTGTTAGGCAATGGAGACACAAGCATACAAAAAAGCAAAAATAATCCCTGCCTTCGTGGATTTTATTTTCTAAGAGGAGAAACACCTAAGGTCCTTAACTGACCCTAAATCCATTCTGGTAGGCAAAATGAAAGCTCTTAAAACAATTATTAAACACTACAAAATGGAGAAGCAAAGATACTGCATAATAATTTGAGGCATATATGATAATTCAATTATTAACATTTTCATAAATTAAAAAAACATATATTGAGTATCTACCTATGCCAGGAACTATGTGAGGTATTTTCTAAAGATTCCCATAATAGATATGTTCAAACACATGTCTAAGGGTAGCTAGGTGGGACGGTGGATAGAGTGCCAGGCTGGAATCAGGAAGATTCTTCTTCCCAAGTTCAAATTTGGACTCAGATACTTTCTAGCTGTGTGATCCTAAATCATATACCCCTATTTGCCTCAATTTCCTCATCTGTAAAATGAACTAGAGAAGAAAATGGCAAACCACTCCAGGGTCTCTGCCAAGAAAAGCCCAAATGGGGTCAAAGAGAGTCAGATTTGATTGAAAATGCCTGAACAACAAAACATATGCTTCCTAGATACTATTATTTAATCTTTATCCAGGTCATGCCCACTCAGTGAAGATGTTACCCAGTCAGGCTTAGTCCAGGACCCCAATTCATTTTTTCCCTCTGTTTTATTTTGCTTGGTGATCTCTCAGCTCCTATGAGTTCAGTCATCTTCTGTATGAGGATGATGATGATATTCAAATATATTTATCTAGCCCTAATCTCTCTCCTGACCCTCAGTCTCACAACTCCAACTGCCTATCAGACATGTTTCAGACATCTCAAACTAATAGGTCCAATACTGAGCACCTTATATCTTTTCCCTCAATCCATTCCCTGCATATTCCAATCAAAGATACCACCATTCTCCCAGATCTCAAAACAGAATTATCATCTTTAATTCCTCACTCTCACCAACATCCTCCTAGATCCAATCTGTTGTCAAGTTCTGTCAATATACCTACATACACACTTTTCTCCTCTCCTACTGCCACGCTCTGACAGAGCCCTTCGAAATCTCACACCTAAATACCTGAAATAGCCTTTGAGTTGGACTTTCTACCTCAAGTGTCTCCCTACTTGGTTCATCTTCCATTCGGCGGCCAAAATGATCTTCCTGAAAGTACAGGTCTAAGCATGTCATCCCAAAGTTCAAAAAACTCCAGTGGCTCCCTCTCACCTCTAGGATCAAACCTAAAATCTTCTGTTTGGTTTAAAACCCTTCACAGGGTTCTCCATTCTGGAGAGCAATTTGGAACTCTACCCCAAAGGCTAGAAAACTATTGCATATCCTTTGATCCAGTAATACCACTACTGGGTCTATGTCCTAAAAAGATAATAAAAAAGGAGGAAGGACCTGCTTGTACAAAAATATTTATAGCAGCTCTTTTTGTGGTAGCAAAGAAGTGGAAATTATGGGAATGCCCATCAATTGCGGAATGGCTGAACAAATTGTGCTATATGTTAGTGATAGAATACTACTGTGCTATAATAATAATAAAAAACAAGATGATTTCAGAAAAAGTTAAAAGATCTACATGAACTGAAGCAGCGCAAAATAAACTGAACTGGTAGAACATTGAAAACAATAACAGCAATACTGTATGGAGATCAACTGTGGAAACTGGCTATTTTCAGCAGTGCAATGATCTGAGACAACCCTGAAAGACTTAAGATGGGGAATGCTATCCACCTCTAGAGGAAGAACTATTGGATGCAGATCAAAGCATACTATCTTTCAAATCAATGTATTTGTGGTTTTATTTTAGGGCAGTGGTTCCCAAACTTTTTTGGCCTACTGCCCCATTTCCAGAAAAAATATTACTTAGCCCCCTGGAAATAAATTTTTAAAAATTTTAATAGCAATTAATAGGAAAGATAAATGCAGCTGTGGCCATCACCGCCTCCCTGGATTGCTGCAGCACCCACCAGGGGGCAGTGGCGCCCACTTTGGGAATCACTTTTTTAGGGGGTTGGTTTTGTATGAGTTTGCTCTCCTAATAATGATCAGTATAGAAGTTAGTTTTGCATGATAACAAAATTTTAATTAAATTAATAAATCAATAAATAAGCTAAAACCCTTTGTAATACAATTCCTTCATGTCTTTCCAGGTTTCTTGTACCATATTCCTCTCTACATACTCAGCAATCCAGTCATATTGAATTCCTTGCTGTTCTAAGAAAATCCAACTTTCAACCCTATGAATTTTCATTAGAAATTTCCCTAGGAACTCTGACATTTTTAAGTCCTTTTTGCCACTGCAGAAACCCATTTGGGTCTTCAGTCTTTTGATATTATCCTTTATTCCAGAAGGAAAAAGATTGGTGTTGTAAGAAAGACAAATCCCTAATTATCAAACCTATGCAGTTTTTAAATTTTTTTTAATTACAAAAAATTACAGTCATAGAAGAAGAGAAAGCCTAGGGCTTTTGTTTCCTGGATATTGTGGCTTAGCCCTTGGGTGATCTACAAGTTCCAGGGCCATGTTCCCAGTCTCCTCTCAAATACACATTGCCCAGGAACTATCTGCTAGGAGGCTGGATTCCAAGATTCTCTTCTCTTCTCCATTAACTAAAATAATCAGTTTTGATGATGGTGGTGGTGGTGGTGATGAAGATCATTTGCATTTTTAGAGTGACATGAGGTTTGCAAAGTAACTTTACATGGATTGTTTCGGTTTGTGAAATCTCCAAGAATCTGACACTGTCTAAGAATGCCCTTTTTCTCTATTAAGGTAGATTCCTGAGCTCTTGAACTTGAGGTTGCTAGAGAAACAATTCTAAAGACTAATACTTCTCAGGATTTCCTCATTGTCTCACTAAAGAGTCAGGATTTTGTAACTCTCCAGGAACTTTACATTATCTAGAAAGCTGTATTCTCTTATCTAAATGTCTGGGGTTCAGGAACTTGGGGATCATAGATTCTCCTGTAAGTCTTCATGAGTGAGAGTGCATATACCAGCAAAAAGCCTCTGATCCTAGGCATCTATGCACAATTTCTGTTGGAATTATAGAGGGAGAAGGAGCTATGCAGTTGTGTATATAACCAGCCCTTCACTCCAGCTGAAGACCTACACCTCTTTTTAGGTTGGTTATTCTCTCATATCATTTCTAGAAAAGGGAAAAAGATTGTCTCTGCAATTTAAATGCCTACAATTTATTCCATTCCCCAATGGTCAAAGCCAACCAATTCATCCTCAGTCTATATACAATGAGTAAGTCAAATATCCGTGTCCACACCCTCACAGGGAGACACAAAGTCTAAAACTAGAGTTGGCTACATGTAAGCTTCATCTCTCCACACAAGGGTTAGAGAAGATAGCGCCAAGAGTGAGAGAACCCAAAACATGAATAAATGCTGATTATAACAAATATTCAACCAATTCCCAGTTTGGCAAACTTTGCATTTTCAAATTTTCATATATTGAGTTTGCTAAAAGCAAAGGGATACTTGAAATCAAAGACACGTGCTGTGATCTATGCTATATGTGCAAAACATACAAAGGAAATATGCAAAGAATACAAGGATTAGTGGCCTATGTTAGCATATTGGAGTTTTCTTCAACTGATTGTAAGCAAGAATGTGACTCATATTCCAGAGGCATGGGCTGACTAAATGCTTGGAACTGAGCATTGGATCATTTTGCCAACACATAGTATTTTATATCTATAAGCTTTAATGATGTATCTTCATCTAATGGAAGCACGTATATAAATCTTCAGCACATAAGCATTACTTAGAGTGCTCACATAAAGGTTTATTTTAGGTAGAAGCAGAAAATAAGTGCTTTCTAGAACAAGACATTCTGTTTGGAACATTTGTTCCATATTCTCCTTCCTTTTTTATGTCACAGTCAGGCACTAGCAAAAACATAACCATTAACTTATGGTTGGGATATTTTCCTTTAAATCCAGAGAATTCCTTTTAAGATTATGCTTTATGAAGGGCATTTTTGTGAATTGGATAATGGTATTTATCTGTTGTTCAGACTCTGAGAAAAGTTCAAGTGCGCTTATGTAATCATCACTTTCCTTTCAGATGCAAGTTGAATTTTTAAGATTCTGTTTAATAGCCCGCTTTAGAATCATCAGAACTTGGGTTAGAAAATATCAGAAGCTTAGAAGCAAGAAAGCAAATATGTCAGTTTTGATGGTGAAATCCTCAAACCATCAGTTTATCACTTATTTCAAATCTCTCTAGGATATACTTGAAATTTTAAATTGTGAACCATAAAAACAAATGGGAAAAACTTATGGATACATAAATGAGATTTTAAAATGGTTATGGACTTTACCATTGACTTACATAGTATGCAATAGTAGGCAAGAAGAGAAAATAAAGACTTCTCCTCTGCAATGAATAAAATGATCCAGGTCATCATTTATATGTACTCAAGTTACTACACTGACATCAAAGTGGAGAGGAACAGATCCTGAAAATATGGGAGAATGAAACACAATTTACCAATAAATATAATGCTCTAGGGGAATTGGTTGCCTCTCAGAAAGCCATCAACTCAGGAATGATGGTATGTGTTAGAATGTGGTTAAGAATAATCTCAACCAAAGGCTATATGAAAAGAGTTCATGGACTGGAGGAATTCCATGTAAACTGGAACAACCTCCAGGAATTGATGCAGAGTGAAAGGAGCAGAACCAGGAGAACCATATACACAGAGACAGATACACTGTGGCACAATTGAATGTAACAGACTTCTCTACTAGCAGCAATGTAATGATCCAGGACAATTCTGAGGGACTTGTGAGAAAGAACACTATTCACATCCAGAGAAAGAACTGTGGGAGTAGAAACACATAAGAAAAACAACTGCTTGATCACATGGGTGGATGGGGATATGATTGGGGATGTAGACTCTAAGTGATCACCCTAATGCAAATATTGATAATATGGAAATAGGTCTTGATCAATGATACATGTAAAACCCAGTGGAATTGCTCATTGGCTAAAGGAGGGGGATGTGAGGAGTGCAGGAAAAGAACATGAATCATGTAACTATGGAAAAATATTCTTAATTAATTAATTAAATGACATTTTCAGATTAAAAAATAGTTCATGGGTTATCATGAGCTGAAATATTCCATTCATACAAATCAACAAAGGCCCATTGGCCCACATCCAAAAGAGGTCGGGTTATTGACAAATAAAAGCTCTAATAAAAATGGAAAATGGGCAATTGAATTACTGGTGCTCACTAGTCTCAATTGTATCATCTCTGACACTAACAAGCATGTGAAATATATATAAATAATTTTCATGTTGATGTAATCTTTACAGACATTAGGATCACTTGGGCTGATGTAGAAATATATAAAGGTATATCTGGATAGGAAACACAGTGACTTTGGTGAAGACATAAAATTATTCTTTACATGATAAAAGATTACTGGAATGGTTAGTGGCTATAAACCAAAGCCAAAAGTTCATAGCACAAGACCTTTGAGTCTTGGAAATGAGATAACATTTCACAGAGACAGCCAGGGAAAAGAGCCAAAAAAGAACAATGTCTCCTAACACCAGAAACTATTTTGTGTGACTGGGATCTAATTCAAACCAAGTAATGGGTAATAGTGATGTTTCCAGAAAAATTTGAGAGACAATGATAGTAAAAAGCTATGGTCTGTGGAATCCATCCTATACGTGGCTAAATCACAAAAAGCAATGACTTTCAGAGTTATTATGCCAGTCAATAAGGTCTACATACATGTGAAGCGCCTATCACGTAGCTACTAAGACAAATATAACAGTTATCAAGTCAGAATTCCCCAAATAAATCAGTTACTGTATCACATGGTCCACTCCTCTTTAAATATCCAAAGATGGATTATGCTTAATTATGCTTAATTAATAGGTGGGCATTGGGATAAACACTGGATTTGGAGTCTGAAGACCCCAGTTTGAATCCTGGTTCTGGCCCTTATTGGCTTAATCTGATCTTGATCAAATTGTTGAACATTTCAAAATCTCAGTTTCCATAGAATTAAAATAGGACTAGGAATACTTTCTTTTTCTTAGGGTTAATTGAAGGAAATTGTTTGTTAATCCTTAAAGACCTAAAAAAAGTAAATTACTTACTAATCCATGAATATTGCTTTCCCTTCTCCTACCTTCCTTTCATCAGTATTTCCAACAAAAGATAGGTAGGAAAGAAAAACTTAAACTCCAACTTGTCAAGGATAGACTTTTAATACTGGCTGAGTTATTATTTCACACCACTGTACTGAACTTGGGCCCTTTTCTCAAACATTTACAACTAAAAGAGCTCCTCCTGGAGATGAGAACATCATAATTCATTGTACTTTATAGTGACTATATTTCTTAGAAATATATTTTACAGCTTTCAAAATAATGTACCAATGACATGTAAAATTCAACAGATTAAAGGCAAATTTCATGCAAGAAAGAGATGCCTGAGTTTTAATTATTTTGCAAATTGTCTCTAATAAATAACTTAGTATGGTGGAAAGACCATTGCCCATGAGTCCTATAGTCAACATTTGCTATGTCACTCCTTTAATAAACATTTATTAAGCATCTACTATGTGCCAGGCACTGTTCTAAGTGTTGGAGATACAAAAAAGGTAAAAGATAGCCCCTACCCTCAAGGAGCTCACAGTCTAATGGGAGAGACAATAGGCAAACATATGTACAAAAAAACAAAATATAGGATAAATAGGAAATGGTAAAAATGGAAGACACTAGAATTCAGAAGAGTTGGAAAAGATTTCCTGTATAAGATGAGATTGTGTGATTTGGGGCAAATCACATGACCTCTCTGACTCAGTTTCTTCAGCTATAAAAATAAGGACGATAACATTTGCACAAATGAAGATACTCTTTCTTATTCTTTTTTGATATATAGTTTAACTGAATATACTTTGTTTGAGTCAATGTGTCCTCTGACCAGGGCTCATAAACTCTGGTGTGAGGTTGGTACTGGCCCCCTGAGTACCTCAAGCCTCAGGAAGTTTTTATCAGGACCCACATATGAAGATGTGCTACATTCGATCATATCTACACTGGAAATCATGTTTCATCTCTCCAAAACAAATATCCCAGGATGGTATGGCCCTGGAGGCACCAATACTGTTTGTGGTATAACCCATAGAACCTAGGACTGAGAGTTCTTAGAGACCAAATAATAATTGTTAGCACTTACAGAGTGCGTAAGGTTTACAAAATCCTTTGTACATGCTCTTCCATTATACATTAATTACAAGAATCCTATGAACTAGGTGCCATTATTATCTCCATCGCAGAGACAAGGAAACAGACTCAAGAGAGATTAAACTGGCTGCTCAGGGTCATATAACTAGTAAACATCATGTCTGCTTCCATAATGTGATAAATATGGAATTATGTTTTGCATGGTAGCACATGTGTAATCAATAACAAATGACTTACTATCTCAGGAAGGGAAGAGTAGGGAGAGGAAAGGACAAAATGTGGAACTAGAAATATTAGAAAACAAATGCCAAAAATAATTTTAAGTGAAATTGGGAAAAAATAAAACATTGCTAAGTGAGCAAAAAATAAACTAGTAACCATCAGAGGCGGGTTTCGAACCCAGAAGTGTTCTTACCATACCATTCTGCCTGGATTTGATTCCCAAAGGAAAGATCAAATTAGATGAAGAAAGTCTTTCCCAGTTTATAGCAGGCATTTGGATGTGAAACCTATAGTGCTGATCGCTCACACAGTCCCAGGTTTAGCCACGATGAGAAGCTATGAGTGGAGGGACTTTCTCTCTTTAAGGGTAAGTATGGTCACCTTATTAACAACAACTACTACTACTCAAGTTTTATAAAAAACATTTCATGACTTAAAAAGCACCTTCCTCACAGCAAATTAGTTGTTGTTGTTCAATCATTTTCAGTCATGTCCAACTCTTCTTGACCCCATTTGGGGTTTTCATGGCAAAGATACTGGAGTGGTTTGCTATTTCCTTCTCCAGCTCATTTTACAAATGAGGAAACTGAGGCAAACAGGGTTTAGTGACTTGACCAGGATCACACCCTGGGCTTGACACACTATTTACTGTATCACTCAGCTTCTCATGAAGCAAATACTCTACCCATTTTGCAAATAAGGAAATTGATGCTTTAAAAGGTTAAATGATTAGCTAAATGATTAGAAAAATTAAATTACAGCATAGAGGAATAATTTATTTGTATAAAATATAATGTATTTTATAATGTATATAATATATATTATAATGTATGTAATATATAAAATTTAATAAAATATAATGTATTTTATAATGTATATAATATATATTATAATGTATATAATATATAAAATTTAATAAAATATAATGTATTTATATAAAATTTAATAAAATATAAAATTTAACAGGAAGAAGGCCGAATTTTCTAAAGGAGTTTGAAGAATTCTTATTACTATTTGAAATACACAGAGGCAACATTCTATTTATGTGACACTACAGTAGGTCCCCTCTGATCTACCCACTAAGCTTTTCATTATATACTGTGCTAGTCTCTCACCATAACAAGCAGCTTAGCATTTTTTCCATCCTATCTCATCTTTTTTTCCTCTACTCTCTTCTCCTACCTTGAATTCTGTCACTTCCCCCCTATGGGGCTGACTGAAACATAAGAATGGAAGAATGGAGGTTGTAAAAAAAAATCAAAAAACTAACCTAACCTTCCTATTTGAGATGAAGGCATAGTAGTTGCGAAGTCAGGCAAGGATTCCAAAGAGAGGAATGCTGCCTCTCTTGCCCCACCCAGTACGCTTGCTGAGCCATCCTTGCTAGGCTGGCCTCCCATGTCCTAAAAATGTTATCATTTATAATGTTTCTCCCCAGCCACCCACCCCTACCGTCCTTGACAGCATCTAATAAAATGTGGATTCTTTCCCCCCCAAAAGAGGGAGCACAACACAGAAAACCCCCTAAAGTGAAACAGAAACAAAATCAAAACCATTATAATTGCAGTCAACAGGATTCTCAGTACAACAGGCAATAATCCCAAGAGTCCTCTCTATTCCATTAGCAGCACAATAGCCCGAAACACCTGGGGTATTTTGGTCCAATTCACCTGTCTTGCATTCTGCTTTAACCGGAGAGGAACCTGCCAAGCTTGTGAAAGCCACTTACATATATGACTTTAGCTAGTATGAGTGCTCCATATGCTTTGGTTTGTTTTTAGAATTCTACTAGGGCTGGGATGTGACTTAAACTCTGTTTATAGACTGCCCACCCTTTACTTTGTATACTATTCTGGGGAAAAGAAACGGTCTAACGCTGTGCCAAGGTTTCTTCCCTCCTTATATAATACGGCCTTATTTGTGTTGTGTAATAATGAGTTAATGCTTCCAAAGTGACTGGGTTGTTTTTAAAATCTCTCCTAATCAAGAAGAGAGGATTTGAGGCTATTCCGCCTAAAATCTGAGTTTTGACTTGGGTTACTCTCCATAATGATTGTAGAGAGGAAACAGCATCTCCAAACAAAAAAAGGGCCTCGTCAGCAGAGAGGAATGGTGGATATGGCATTGGAATTGGTATGAGAATGATGTGACATTGAACCTCACCTCAGATACTTGCTAACTATGAGAGTCTGAGCAAGCTGCTTAGCCTCTCCCTGCCTTGTTCTCCTTCATAAACTGAGGGAGGGGGCAGCTGGGTAGCTCAGTGGATTGAGAGCCAAGCCTAGAGATGGGAGGTCCTAGGTTCAAATCTTGTCTGAGACACTTCCCAGCTGTGAGACCCTGGGCAAGTCACTTGCTTCACAAAGGAAAATGTAGAATCTATTAGTTTCTGAAAACAGAATCACTTCTTGTTAGTATTCATTGGTTTAGCTGTGATGATATACCTGAAAAGAAGGTCTAGAAAGGATGAGGTAAGATGGCTTATCATGTACTTGTTGACCTTTATTATTCTATGGAAAGCAACTATTGAAGTAGGATTACCTAAATATCCTTAACCTCTGCTCTCAAGGTCCATGGTATGAAATCTAATAAATAAGAGTACTTTCTGATGCTGTCCAGCGGGCAGCTCAGTGGATTGAGAGCCAGGGCTAGAGATGGGAGGTCCTAGGTTCAAATCTGGTCTGAGACACTCTGAGACACTCCCCAGCTGTGTGACCCTGGACAAGTCACTTAACCCCCATTGCCTAGCCCTTGCCACTCTTCTGCCTTGGAGCCAATAGGAACCTTAGAGGCTGTTGTGTATTGGCTCCAAGACAGAAGGTAAGGGTTTAAAAAAAAAACTGAGGGAGTTGGACTCAACAGCCTCTAAGGTTCCTTTTGGCTCAAAAAATCTGTGGTCCTTTGACTGTCTTCTGGGTTAGGGACATTAACAGATCTGAAGAGTTTACATTGTTCTGCCACCATTAGATCTATAAGCTATAGGCCTTAAGGGAGCAATTAGTTCTAAGTCAGACACATCCACAATACCTGAGAAATATCAAAGGAATTCCCTTCTTTTCCCTTTCCCCCATTGCTACTGAGTCTCGCTTATGTTCCCTCTTCCCCCACCTACACTGATGTAGATTTTCTAGAAGCCTCATCGTCTTCTAGAAGCCTTTCACATTTCTATCATTGATGAGTCTGCCAGGGTAGTTCAGACAGCTGTAAGAGTGGGTTAAGAGGGAAGGGTAAATTCCAGGGCCAATTCTTCCCTGCTGCCATTTCCTCTATGTGCACATATTCCCTGTATTGCCATTTCCTTTTCATCATCTCCTCCCTTTTGCTTCCTAGCCCTCAGTATTACCATCGTAAGGAATTTATGTTGTGGGGACAGCAAAGCAGCTGCTTCAGGAAATCAACCAGCCTTTCTTTCACTCAGAAACTACTCTGTGTAGAAGACAAAATCTGGAAATAGAAATTTTGATGGCATTTGTCTGATTGGCTCATTCCACTGCTGGTGCAAAACTGTTGGTCTTGGAAGGAAAGAGAACAATCAACGTAAGCTGGGGTGGGCTTTTGTGGCTTCCCTCTGTTCCTCTGATTCCCCAATATTGGGGCTGTGTATGTCCCTGGGAAAGGCTTAGGTGCTGGGGTGTGCCATGGACTGCCAGAGATTTGGGGCACAAAGAGCATTTGATGGTTTCACCGTGAGGAATCTATGTCATAGGGCACATGACAAGCTCCAATTTGAACAATTCCTTTCCAACTATTTCCTATTTTTCTACATGTGCCCATGGCAGAGGTCAAAGAACTCGAACCACCCCCAAATCCTCTCCTGCTCTTCATTCAAGAGTATTGTATATCTTATAGCATCCAGGATGATTCTATTGAGTCTTGTCTTTAATGTAAACTTTTCTCAAAATCTTACATAATCCCTTTCCATATCTAAGGTTGCATTACAATGTTACGTAGCCTTGGCTTAAGGGAGGGAAGGGGGGGCAAGACATAGAAAGGACCCTTTTTAAACTCTTCTTCCATTTCTTAATGTTAAAAGTCAAAATAGTTTTAAAGTATTTCAGAATAATACATATCTGAGCCATATCAAATCACCTGCCAGCACTGGGAAGGAGAAGGGAAGAGAGGCAGGGAGAGAACTTGAGGCTATTCTGTCTGAAATCTGAGTTTCAACTTAGGTTACTCTCCATAATGAAGCCATCATATAACTTAGGAAAACTTAGGTGGAAATTTTTTAAAATATGCAATTGGTAAAAAAAATAAATAAAAATATCTTCCCCCCAAATAAAAAAATATTTCAGAGGAAGTGTAGGATATATCGGGAGAGTGCAAAAGTTGTTTTCTATTCTGCAGGACCCAAGGGTAGGGGAAAGGAGGGAGGGGTTGGAATAAGCATTTATAAGTGCCTACTATGAGCCAGGCACTGTGCTAAATACTTTATAAATTTGAGCATCATAACAACCCTGGGAGGTAGGTGCTATTATCTCAACTTTACAGATAAGGAAACTGAGGCAGATGGAGATTAAAGTGATTTGCCAAGGATCACACAGATTGCGTCTCAGTCAACATTTGAACTCATGTCTTCCTGAAGGGACTCTAGACCCAATGCTCTATCCACTGAACCTCCTAGCTGGAAGTAAGGCAGCAAGTAATGGCAGTAATAATGAGAGCAGATGTGCCTGCCCTTTGATCCAGCCATACCATTGTTGGGTTTGCACCCCAAAGAGATCATAAATAAACAGACTTGTATGAAAATATTTATAGCTGCACTTTTTGTGGTGGCAAAAAACTGGAAAATGAGGGGATGTCCTTCAATTGGGGAATGGCTGAACAAATTATGGTATATGCTGGTGATGGAATACTATTGTGCCAAAAGGAGTAATAAACTGGAGGAGTTCCAGGTGAACTGGAGAGACCTCCAGGAATTGATGCAGAGTGAAAGGAGCAGAGCCAGAAGAACATTGTACACAGAGACTGATATACTGTGGTAAAATTGAATGCAATGGACTTCTGTACCAGCAGCAATGCAATGACCCAGGACAATTCTGAGGGATTTATGGTAAAGACGCTACCCACATTCAGAGGAAGGACTGCAGGAGAGGAAACACAGAAGAAAAACAACTGCTTGAACGCATGGGTCGGGGTGGACATGATTGGGGATGTAGACTCGAAACTACCACACCAATGCAACTATCAACAATTTGGAAATGGGTCTTGATCAAGGACACATGACAAAACCAGTGGAAATGTGCATCGGCCATGGGTGGGGGGAGTGCGGGGGGTGAAGGGGAACGTAGGAGCTTGAATCATGTAACCATGCTAAAAATGAATATTAATAAATGTTTAAATTAAATAAAAAAAGAAAAAATAATGAGAGCAGATGGATCTGCCCAAACAATGAAGATTCTTAAAATGGGGTCCATATAACCTGGTTTAAAAAGATGGATGGATAGGTACATACATACATATTCTATAGGAGACATGTATATGCATATGTTCCCTATGGACTAGGGAAGGGAACGTTGGCAGGAAATATATATATATATATGTGTGTGTGTACACACACACACACACACACACACACACGTAAGCATCTCCAAGATAAACATAAGGTAATTAAAGGAAGGGAGGGAGACACAAGCAGCTTGAGGGTTTGGCCATCCTAGGCACTTCATCTATGTCTCCTAGAATAGATCATGCAGGAATACATGAATTTCCCCGAGACATACTTCAAGGTTGCTGGTCCTGTTTTTATTTCTGTTGCAACTTTTTTTGGCTCCAGAAAAGTCACCCTGAAAGTAAGGTAAACTGGAGGTCACACGACATTCCAGGAACAGAGCTAGAAACCTAGGAAGCCCTGATTCGGAGGCTAACTTTCTCAATGAGCTGCCAGTTTCTAGAGCAATCACTGTGTGCCACATTTTTAACCAGCCCCCCCCAACGCCCCATCCTTTGTAGGGCCAGAACATCAGGTATATTTCAGGATTAAAAATAATTCCCCATGAGTCAATTTCTAAAATTTGACAGGTCTAAAATGTGGCCATAACCCAGAAACCTAATCTAGCGGACTACAGGACAGTCAAGTCAACCCCCCCCCCCCCCAGCAGCTTCCCATCTGAAGGTTCTCTCCTTTGAAAGCCGGGAGGTTGCTTTCTGTGTGAGCAGCTGCTCTTTTCCCCAAGTTATTATTCCTTGGGAACAGAAGTGTGGACATCCTATTCTACTGAGTGAAAAACTAGGAAACCAAAGGGAATTCTCCAAGGTTATTTCACAGGGAAATGGATTAAAAAAATACTAGAAGAGATCTGGGCCATCCCAGCTGGGCACAGCAGACCAGGAATGACCCTTCTCCACCCCCAGCCCTCAGGCAAAGGGAGCCAGCAAAACAGGGAAGGTTCTAAGGAGGCAAAGATCAGGCTGAAAGTGGAGGAGAGGGTGAAAACAATGGTACTAGCAGGATTCCTTGCAAAGATGGGGTAGACACCAAGACCAGCTTCCCTTGTGTCACAATTTTGCCTAGGACCAGCCCTGCTTGCAGGGTTGAGAACAAGTAGAATGCTGACTAAGCAACTTTAGCCAGCTCCCACTGCAGGGAGCAGTGAGAGCAGCAGAAGTAGGGAAGCTGACCACTGCAGGTGGACTAGGGAAGGGAGTGTTCGCAGGAAGCAACTTTGACTCTCATCTCACAGAGGGTGGCTTTAGCTGTAAGGTAAGATGGGAATATATTAGGAAAAGAGGACAAGCAGGACAAATCCATTTGCTGCTCCTGTGGCTTAAGCTACCTCAAATGAATATTTTTTTTCGTGCCTAGACTATTAAATTAAAAGGATCTTGGCACTTAATGGGGTATGATTTGGTGGAAACTAAGGGGAAACTGGCCTGGGAGTCAAAATCAGAAGTGTCATATATAGCACCCCCTTCCTAGAAGAGCCTCAACAAGATTCGAATGTAATTGGGAAATATTTATTTATTTCATTTAATTTTTCTATTTTATTTTGAAAAATATTTTTCCATGTTTACATGATTCATTTTCTTTCACTCTCCTCTTCCCTCCCAGAGCCAAAAAGCAATTCCACTGGGTTGTACAAATGTTATCGTTTGATACCTATCACCATTTTTATTTTTTTATTTTATTTTTATTTTTTTCCATTTTTCATTTTTACCATAGAGCAATCTTTTAAAGCTGAAACCCCAAAGCATATATCCAAATAACCAAGTAATAAGTCCTAAGTTTTTCTTTTGCTTTTCTACTCCCATAGTTCTTTCTCTCAATGTGGATAGCATTCTTTCTCAAAAATCCCTCAGGATTATCCCAGATTACTGTGTTGCTACTTGTAGTAAAGTCCATTACATTGGATTGTTCCACAATGTTTCACTTTCTGTGTACAATGTTCACTTGGTTCTGCTCATTTCACTCTGCATCAGTTCTTGGAGGTCTTTCTAGTTCAGATAGAAATCCTCCAGGCCATCATTCCTTATAGTACAATAGTATTCCATCATCATCAGATACCACAGTAATTGGGAAATAGTTAACAAAAATTAAAATACATTAAAATAGAGTTAACATTTCATTTAAAAATTAAGTCAATATACTTAGGGATCCTTATGCGTGAATTAGTAGCCTCCATTTCTCTTTAAGTTTAAAATCACTGGTCTAAATCTTGGATTTAGTTCTACTGACTAATCTCTCTTCTATCCCCTTCACTTTCCTCTCTCACACCCTTCCCCTCCCCTCCCCTCCCTTAACATTCCCTTCCCTCTCCTACTCAACCTTCTCTCTCCCCACCTTATCAGCTCCTATGGATTTCATTATCATATCTAAACAATCATCTTTTAGATCCATCCTAAGCATCTCCTCTGATCTCCAGTTCCACAAAACACCAAACCCTTACTGGACTCTTCCAATTAGATTTTGCATAGGCATCTCAAATTCAATATGTAGAAAACAAAACTTGTTTCCCTTTACCCACAATTCATTTCCCTTACTAACTTTTATATTCCCACTGAAGGGAGTACCATCATTCCAGTGTCCAAGGTTTCAAACCCCAGCATTATCCTTACCTCTTTCAGCCCACATACTTAATCAGGTGCCATGTCTTGTTGATTCTGCTTCCATAACATCCCTAGAATTGTCTTTACTCACCAGACCAACTCAGGCCTTCCTCATTTCTCATCTGGACAGTAGCCTCCGATTTTGCCTCCGATTTCCAGTAATTTCCCCTGTTCAAATGACCCTTTACACAAGCCTACTCTACTCTGCTCACAAAGCAGGAAGGGGTCCCCATGACTTCTGAGTTAACATATAAAGGTCCATTGAAAATGTCAAGACTTTCACATTCTAACTGCAGCCTACCTTTCTGGACTCCGCAACCCAATGAAACTAGGCAACTTGCTGTTCTTCACATGCAACGTTTCATCTTCTGATCTGATATGTTCACGTAGGCTGTCATCCCTGCCTAGGAGACAGTCCATCCTCATTCTGCCTCCTGAGTTGCTGGCTTCCTTCAGAGCCCAGGTCAAGTGGCTCCTCCCACCATCAGTCCTTGCCAGATCCTCCAAGTTACAAACGTCTCCTTCCTCCCCCAAATTACCTTATTTTTCTTTATTTATCACACACAAAAGCACAGATGGTAGATGAATAGAAAGCCATCTTTAGTCAGAAAGATTTAGTCTGGAAGTTCTGCCTTAACACTTTTTGGCTAGGTGACCCTGGATAAAAACTACTCAGTGCCCCAGGCAATACTCTGCAACTCTCTACATCTTTCTCTCTTTCCCTCTCCCTCTTCCTCTCTCCCTCCTTCCAGCTTATTGTCAGTGCTGTGTATTGGTTCCAAGGCAGAAGAGTGGTAAGGGCTAGGCAATGGGAGTTAAGTGACTTAGCCATGGTCACACAGCTAGAAAGATCAAATTTGAACCCATGACTTTCCATCTCTGGGTCTGGCTCTCAATCCACTGAGCCACCCAGATGCTCACATCCAGGCAACTCTCTTGAAGAAAAGCTACCAATCTTCTTGCATAAGGGAGTTTTCTGTAGCATTGAAGAAAAAGGTCTAAGCCATCCTTCTGAAAAAAAGGCCAACTTTGTAAAATAACAATAATAATAACCACCAGTATTTATATAGTGCCTAATATGTGCCAGGCACTATGCTAAGGGAATTTACAAATATTGTCTTATTTTTGATTCTTACAGCAACCCTGGGAGGCAGGTGCCATTCTTATCTCCATTTTACAGCTTCGGAAACTGAAACAAGCAGAGGCGTGACCTTGGGCAAGTCACTTAACAACTAGTGTCTGGAACTAAATTTGAATTCAGATCCTCCCCACACTGGGCTCAGCGCTCTATCCACCGAGATACAGCTGCCTCCATATACCTATATCTTTTCTGTAGATAAAATGTAAACTACTTGTTACAGATAGAGAGAAAGAGAGTTAGAGGCAGAGTCAAAGATAATACAGACATATCTCCAGTGTCTAATACATAGTAACTGCTTAATACTTTTTGATTGATAAAACAAGTCATTTCACCTGTATGGATCTCAGTTTCTTCATCTATAAAAAAGGGGGGACTTGAATGTTATGGGCACAGAAAGGGATGCTGATTCTAAAGAAACTTGGCCATTCTATGATTGCATGTTCTTCTATCATGGTGGGGGGGGGACAAAGGGGACAGTCTATAAACATCCTGACACTTTTATCTAGAGTGTCAAACTTTTAATTCTTTTTTTAAAAATACAATTATCACCTGTTATAAGGGTTACCCCATCTAAACATAAAATAATTTTGGAAATAAGGAAATATTAATTTATTCAGTACCTACTATATACTAGGCACTGAGCTGATCATTTTTATAAATATCTCATTTGAGGCTTCCAGTGCTCTACCCATATACCATCTAGTTCCTAAAAATAGTAATAGCTAACATTCATATGATGCCTACTATGTGTCAGGCACTATGCTAAGCACTTTTAAAAAATCTTATTTGAGACTCTCAACAACCCTGCAAGGGAGGTGCTATTATTATCCACATTTTACAGGTGAGGAAACTAAGGCAGGGAGGCTAAGTGACTTTCCCAAGGTCAGAGAGTTAGTGTATGAGGCAGGATTTAAACTCAGGATGTTCTGACTTCAGGCTCAGACAGCTATTTATTATACCACCTCCAGGGCAATAATGGAAGTGGAAGTGAGGGGGGAATGGCCTCATTCTTTAGTTCAAGAATCCTAAGATTTGGGTTAGCTTTAATAATGTTTTATTTACACCAGTTAATGAACATAATTATTAAAAGCATAAGAAATTTGTCAAAATAACGGCCCTTTAAATAATGCTTTACTTTTTGCAAAACACTTTACATACACCTGAACCTCCAACAACCTTGTACAGATGATGAAACTGAGCTTCAGATAAGTTCAGTGACTTCCTCATGGCTAGACAACTATTACATGCCAGTATTAGAACCCCAAATTCTGTGTATCTGTGGCTGGCACTCTCTCCACTGTGCTACTCTGTTTTCCATGCATTCCACAGTAAGCAGAGCTCTAAAGGTCAATAAACTTCTAGAAAGTGGATAATATTGCAGACTGGGGTTTTGTTTCTTCATTAAACAGTAATAATTTGTAAGTATTATGCAGGGTGTAGTATCTAAAATAAAAATGCTACTTCACATTAGCAGAGTTAGCATTCTAAATGCTTAAATAACATTAAAAAACTCAAATTACCTTCATTAATGTAGACTAAAAAAATTATAGAAATCATGGCACATCCTCAAATCAAATCACACATCAGACCAGGAACACTATCCAGAATAACTCCTCCTATAAGTGACTTTGTCCATGCCCCTGGATAGAGTACTTTATTTTTGTGACCCATTAATAACCATTACCAAAGTTATTACCAAATGACAAGCAACTTTTGTACACTAAGGCTGGGGTTTTCAACCGGCATCAGTGAATTAATTTTTTTCTGAGAACTATATTTCAGTATAATTGACTTTCTTTGTAATCTTTTGATTTTAAAAAATTTTAGATATTCTGAGAAGAATTTCACAGGCTTCACTGTCTGCCACAAGAATCCATGATACAAAAAACAAGTTGGAGGAGGAAGAAGAAAGAAAGTCCTTGATAGTAATAAGAAATCATAGTAAAAATGAAATAATAGAAATAGAAATACTCTTTACCACTCTCAATAATTGAGACTAAGATTAATTATGGAGTTATAAAATCATAGAGTTAGAGTTAGAAGCAATCTCAGAACTCATTTAATATAACCCTCCTCCCATTTTACAGACATGGAAATTGGAGGCCAATGAGGTTAAGTAACTTGCCCAAGTTCATCAAAGTTTTAAGTAACAGGGGTAGTATTTGAACTCATACTTAATGTGACTGCTTAGTCAGTTCACTTTCCACTATACTTTCATATAGTGTTTAATTCCCATGGTAGAAATTCACAAGAGCATTTTAACCAACTAAGATAATCATTTTTTAAGTAGGGCTATAAAGCAGCTGGGTGGTTCAGTGGAGAGGGAGAGGGAGAGGGAGAAGAGAAGGAGAAGGAGGAGAGGGAGAGGGAGAGGGAGAGGGAGAAGTGAGCCTGGAGACAGGAAATTCTGAGTTCAAATGTGACCCCTGGTACTTCCTGACTGTATGACCCTTGGCAAGTCACTTAAGTCTAATTGCCTAGTGCTTCAGCCTTGGAACCAATATGATTTTAAGACAGAATGTAAGAGTTTAAAGAAAAAGTACCACTTCCTTTGGGAAATTACATATAAAATAAGAATATTAAGATTAAAAATTTGAAGGAATTCCATTTTGTATCACAATGCAAAGAAGTATGTCCTAATGCCCTCTCTGCAACCGTGTATTCTCTACTTTGGGAGGTAAGCTAATGCCCTTCACATAGTAAGCACTTTAAAAGTGCTTCTTGCTGAAATGGTAACCACTAACCCTGGGATTTCTCTCTCATCATCCTTTTTCTTTAAGGGAAAATAGTTCACAGAATTCTAGACCCTGAAAAATGGAAGAAAATCTTAGAGGTCTTCTCACTCCATTCCCTACCAATGTAATGAATTACCCCTAGTTATTATTATATTCATTGTCAAAAAATAATTAAAATTTAAAAATAGTCCTGTATGAAAAGGATGGGCATCATATTTCACTTTCTGATGCTGTAAGATAAGAAACAAACTAGTAGCTGTGTTCCCTGTCTAAGATGCTGCAATCTGAACATTCTTAATCCCATCCAATATTATTCTCGTCCTCCTCCTCTTTGTACCGAATGTTTCCTAGATGATTACAGTTTAGATTGACAGTGACCCAGTGTGATCAAAGATAGAATCTAATACTTTTCCTTAAAAGATTTAGACAAGTTGAGACCCTTGATAATGATACCCAGGTGTGGAGTGTAGAACTAGAAATGGTTTGGGCTCAGTCCTAAAATATTTGTCCTTACTCTAGGATGAGTATGATTTCACTAGTTTGTTAATATAGGACTTCACCATGAAGAAACAGGTGAACACACTGGGCACGATGAATTTCTATGTGGTGTTTCTTTTTTGAGGTGAAGACGTGCTCTTTAAATGAACTCCACTTAAGTGGGGATTGACATTCTGAGGCAAAGGCTGAAGCTGCCATGAGGGTCTGGGAACTCGTAGCAGAGATCACTCGATTCTACTAAAGAAGGTACCCCAGTAGTATTTCTCACGGAGGAATGAACTTTTCATGCCCACAAGCCTCTGGGTCCTCGGAAGCACGCAAAGATCTCTGCATGGGGCGGCAAGACAAGAAGGTGGAGGCCATCCGAGGCAGGGCAGCTCTTGACCTGTGAAGCCGCTATAAACTTTTTTCCCATCAGAAGTTTGGTTAATGCAACCTACCAGTTGGTACCCGCGCGCCAAAAGAAAGACGAAAATCTGCGCTGAGTAGCAAAGCAACACTAGAGAGAGAGGGGTTTCGCTTGAGCAGGCATAGTCACCATACAGCAGATCGCCTGGAAGCTGACTTACTCTCAACCCCCGCAACACGAGCGCGCGCAGGCGCGCCCACACAGGCATACATACACTCACTCACTCACTGCACACTTGCGAGGAAGAGCTTGTGGACGTTCTGCTGTATCCCTCCGGGAGCTCTTAGCAGAGCTGCATATCTCTGAAGCCCATAGATGCGGCGCTCCTCAAGTGCACTCAACTGCGCCTGCAGCTACCCTTCCTGCCCCCACTGTCCGGTCCAACTGCCCTTTGCAGGAGCGCCTCAAGCTGCCCACTTCAGCCCCAACACCACCCCCGCCGAACTCCTGCCTTCCACCCCCCTCTGGACTTTTCGGGCGGAGCCGCCTCCTTCTAAGTCCTCTTCTCGCTCCTTTACAGGCAGGAAGGAGCTTTCTTGCATGTTAGTGTCCACGTAAAACGCAAAACCCTATTATCCCCATTTTTCTAGCTCTAAGACCGCCAGCTCTTCACTCTGGGGGAGGGGGGCACTCCAAGGTCACCAGGTGAAGTGTGATTCTCTCAAACTCCTAACCTCACCTTTTCCAGCTCAGCCCCTTTCACTACATCTTCCCCTCCCCCGCACCCTCTTCGGAATCTCCTGCTCCCCACTTCTCTTCCTTTATTATCCCTTCAATGTCTCTCATCTCCTTCCCCTCACTCCCCCGAAGTTCTCTCTCTTCACACACCCTCGGTTCCATGTGGGGGACGAGAGGAGGAGACTTTCCTCCTACTTTCCACTGACTCCAGGGGAGGGGTTTAGCAAAGCAAAGCAAACTTCTGGTGCCACTTACCTAAGGTTCTGCTCGGGGCTTCCGCCCCCTAGGCACGCAGCTCTTTGCCTCGCTCTCCGGTGACTTCACTTTGGAGAAACGAATCCGGCGTGCAGGCATCACCCACAGCAGCGCGGCTGCGAAATGTGCAGGGTGCCCCCTTTGAAAGGAGGTGACAGGACTGGCTTGTGCTGTCACGGACGCAGCCGCCGCCTCTTCTGGCTTCTAGGTCCTCCCGGAGACCTAGTCTGTCAGCAAAAGCCCCGGCAGGTGTAGCAAGAGAGAACCTTTCCGCGCAGCCCGGGGTTATTGCGCAAGGCGCTGCGCGCCCTGCTCCGTGGCTTGCCTTTTTCTAGTGGAGTTGCAGTTTCAGTTCATGCCAGGACTGCAGCACCAGCTCCGACCTCTTCCGGAAACGACTTTCAGTTCACCTGGTCCGCTGGCTGGAGCAGCGAAAAGCCGGGCTCACGGGCAAGCGGCATGGCACTGGGTGCAGTGGGGCGGGAGGGAGGAGGAGCGGGAGGCGGCCGGGAGCTGTGACTGCGCCTCCAGCTTCCTCTCCAAGGAGCGCGCAGCCTTCTCCAGCCGCTCTCCTCGGGACTGCAGTCCTGACGTCACCCCCTGCCCCCCCGCGGAGGAGATGGGAGGCGGGTGGGGTGGAGTGTGTGTGTGTGTGTGTGCGTGTGTGTGTGTGCGTGTATGTGAGTGTGCATGTGTGTCTGTGCGGTGGGGGCTGAGGGGGAGGGGGAAAAAGGAGTTCGAAACAGCAGCTGGAAATGGGAAAGAGCCGCTGGATCTAAAGAGGGAGAGCTATCCAAACAGTCGTGGGGCGGCGACTTCAGATTTGGGGTGCGGGTGTAAGGGACCCTAGAGAGTCGGGATGGGAGGGAGGAGATGGAAGAAGCAAGCAGGGATGGAGGAGTAGCCGGAGTTAGGGACGCACTTCATCACAAAGTTAGCGGATGGAACTACGGCGTGCTTTGCTTACCTCCGCTTACTAGTATAGGGGAACGAAGGAAGGGTGGGAGATGGGTTGGTTAGCAGATGTCCAGTTGCGAGTGGGAGGGGGTTGAAGGTTGCAGGCTTAATAAAAAGTGATGAGACAGACCGAAGGGGTGGACAGCCATTGCTAGTGCAGAGCATCACCAGGCTCTCTCAGCCTCTTCTCTTTGCCCCACAATGTCCCCTAGAGGATGCAAGCTTGTATGCGCAAAGGGCACCCCTAAGCCCCTTGGAGCCTGGCAGTTAGTTCAACTCCAGACTAGTTGTGGTCCAGAAATGAAAGTGACCCTTGTCCCGGGATCCTCCACCTACACGCCCCACCCCTCCCCAGAGTAATCCGTTAGGGGTCATCAAACACTCCGGAGGAGAGACACCTCTGGTGTGAGGTTCCCCCTTGAAGCTAATCCCGCTGATGAACGCCGCTACTCGTGGTTTTCGGGCCCGGCTCGGAGGGTACGGAGCTCCAGGGGAAGCACAGGGAGGCAAGCATCGCATTTGGGAGTTGGAGAAGAGAGAAACCCGTTATCGCCTCGGGTAGAAGCTTGTTTAGGGTTCTTTCCTCCCTTCTCCATCTCCCTCCTCCTGCCAGCTCCTGCGCCTTCAGGGGGAGCTAAGGTTCAAAAAATTAAATAGTTCCTTCCTTTATTGAGACCACCCAGTCTGCAATTTTCTCCCCTCCCCAAACCAGAAGAGCCAGTGGGCTCCGGGCAGCCTCTGCGTAGCTAAAAGTTGTCCTCCTCGCTATAACCCCGGCTAGCTGTGGGTGCTGGGCGCGCCACAGCAGTGTCCCGGCCTCCCCTCCCTGAAGCGCCGCTGTCCGGCTAGCTCTCCCCGGCACTGGGCTGGCGCTGCCTGCCAAGGCTGACTCCTCTCATCTTGCCTGGAATAGGTAATGAGCGCCAGAGCCCGCTGTCAATTTCACTTGTCAGCTGCGCAGCGCCAGCTACTCCGCAGTGACTGCTGGAGCCGCCGCCAGCAATTTTGCCCCTGTCAGGTGGCCGCGGTTTTTAACTGCGATTATCCTTTCTACCTGATTCCAGACCTGTCTGTCGTTAGTGGGATGCTTGCTAGTTCTTTTAAAGCGCCTAAAAGCGTGCTGGGGAGGGGTCGGGAAATGGAGACAGAAGGGTTTAAGCCCAGGAAACACTTTCACATTTTAAAATAAAGTTTCAACTTTTTTAAGTTACTTGGAAGAATAGCAGAGAAACTTACTGAAGGATCAAAAAGTTTCTGGGCCATCTTCTGTCTCCAATCCAGAGCACTGCAAGCAGATTAACAGAACATCGGCTGATGGTGAAATTGTCAGTCTCTTACTCATAGCTCCTTTGGCTAGGGGAGGGATGCCTGGGGAAGAGAGATGGGAGATTCTGAACCATACTACAAAACTGGGGATATTTTTGCCTGTAGGGTGTATTTTCAAAGTACATAAATAAATCATCGTGCTGAACGTCCTAATTAGGATAATGCAATGTCAGATTAGGAAATTAGGCCATTGCCCTCTAGCTCCCCTCTTTCTTAATGCAGATATCTTTAAAGAATAAATCACAGAACCACAACCCGCTGTCATCGTTCATGAATTACATAACCAGAACCCTACTGAACATTCACTTTCAGAAACAGTAATGCCTTTGCAGCAAGACTTTCTGAACATGCTAATTCTGGTTAGCACTAGGGAATTAAAGTCATTCACAGAGACAGTTTTTTAAAATAATAAAATGTCGTATATGAAACAAAGGAACTTCCCCAACTATCCTAAAGCTAAATCTTATCCAGTTTTACAGACTAAATAACATCATATTAATTACATAGCAAATATTCTGTGTTTGTGTGTATACACACAGATAATTCCCCCTACAACCTGACTTTCCATACCCTGTGCCAAACTACTTCTAAATAACCTACATGAAAGAAAGGTCATTCCTTGACCAAAAAAAAAAAAAAACCCACCAATTAACAGTTTTATTATCAGGTTAAATTAACACAGGTGAACTCTTGAAACTCCGCAAAAGCTTGAAGTGGTAACAATAGCTGGTTTTAAGTAAGGATAATTTGATGTGAATAATTAGGTTAGGGACTAGACCTTTGGTGAATATAGGGTACTCCCTCTACCAATACTCTTTAGGATCTTCTCTATCCATCAGTAAACATTTATTAACTGTTACCATGTCCCTGGCCATGTACTAAGTGCTGGGGTATAAAAAAGAAGCAATAGACAAATCCTGCCCTCAAGGAATTTATAGTTTTAGAGAAAAGTGTTGATTGCTAGTTTGGGTAAAAAACCAAAGTTGACATTTAAAAGTCTTGTGGGATTTTACAATAGCAGCATATCACTTATGCTTGGACATATAATTTGCTTAGGTGAAAAAAGTAATGCTCCAAGATATGATCCTTCTTTTCTCTGGGCTGAGCCCTAGCCATTGTGAGAAGAATTAAATTCTAGGTATAATTCCATATAAGCTCCGAAAAGGTTCCTGTGTTTCTTTAAGACAATACATACTTGTTGACAGTCCCAACAAAAGAAGGAAGAGTGTATGCTCCTTGAGAGTAAGGATTCTTTCATTCTTTTTCTTTGTAACCCCAGTATGTAGCACAGTGCCTGGCATACAGTGGCCATTTAGTACGTTTGATGAAAGATGTTTTCTTGAAAAGATAATGAAAATGCCAAGAGTAAGAACTCTGAGTTGGAAATTGTGTAGCCTAGCCTTCACTCCTTGAGAAAAGAAAAGAAAAGAATCACTGCCACAACGACAACCCACATCCTACCAAAGGATTCCTATTACAATGCCAGATAATCATGTTTAGGAAGAAAGGACACTTCATCTACAAGAAAGGAGAGGAATTCTTTTAAGTTAAAATATCAATGACTTTTCATTAAACTGTGCATAGTAAACAAGTTTCTAATCTAAACTCTCCAACAAATACATTTGACTAACATCTGTCGCACCCTATAATTCATTTCCCATTTACTCCCCAGCTCCAGAAGCTTTCATAGGAGCTGAAATGTTTCCTTCCATCCTTCTGGATGCTGCTTCTCACTTTCTGTGATAGAGAAAAGAAAAATAATCTCTTAGGACTCCCCATTCTTTCTATGTATACTTGATAATATTAACATTGTGTTTGTATGTATTATGTATGTGTGCACATGTGTAAATGCAGGGTGATGCTATATAAATCAAGATAAAAATATCTGTTGGATTTTGTGGGTTTATTTATAAGAAATCCATTTAGAAAAAACCTTTATGCTTTTCATGATAAATAAGTAAAATACTACCAAGCGAGTGACTTATTTTAAGCTATAATGAATTTTGTGGAAAATATTGGAATTTTTCTGTAACTTCTTCCAGTCTGGTTTTGTTCTTAATATTTCATGCTTCGTGATATATTAATAACCCTTTGTTTGAATTGCTTTCGAAGTGCCCTATAATTTTGGTAGAATTAATAAAACAAGTGGTCACTCTTTTTAAGAAACCAAAATTTCAAACTGATAAATTAAAAATTAGGAAAATAGTATAATCAAGAAGTCTCCCAGATAAAACATTTATAGATAATGTCTTCCCTGGAATTGTCAGGTTAAATGTCATACCAGGAAGAGTACATTAAAGCGTTTATTAAATTAATCACTCTATAACAACTGACTAATGATTATATATTAAGTATTACTTGAAAATTACTGGGCTATTAGATTTTTGTGATGAAAGTCAGTTTAACAGGAAAAAAAGCTGAGTGTTCTAAACACTATCATTTAAATGTTAATATATTAGATATTTGGTGTTATGTGGGATTTTAGAATGCAACATATTGTTTCCACTTTTCTGTGTTTTACATATCCTGCTCTGATGTCTCACATGGAGGGGAGAGGATCTTGGGTTCTTTAAGACTAGGATAGCATTGCAGAAGCTCAGATAAGGTTAGCCTAGCTAATTACGGAGAGAGACTCATCACCTGTAGGGTGGCCAAGAAATAATGGGTTCTTTGATTATGGAAATCCATGGAACCAAGTAAATTATAAAATGGCCCTTAGTCCTGCTGGCCCCTTTTTTGATTATGCAGTGATGGTGACTGAGTAGTAGAAAGGGAAAAGAGAGCATAAGAATCAAAGTTTTTCTGTCATCTATACATATTAACTTTTGACACTAAATGTTGAAATTTGTCCATTGAGTAATGAATCAGCCTAAGGGAGGCAGGGTGCTATAGTAGATAGAGTGCTGGACTTGGAGTCAGGAAGACTTGAGTTGAAATTCCTCTGTGTAACTACTTTCAGCCACAGTTTCTTCATCAATAATGAAATGAAGTTGAACTCAATGGCCTCTCAGGTCCCTTCTAACTTCAATGATCTTATGAAATCAGCATAACATGGGGAAAGGTGCATCATATCAATATTGTCATTCTTATGATAAATGGAACCAAAAGGAAAAAAAGGTAAAGCTAAATGGAATAATGGCTTAGAGATTTTCCTTGGAAAGTCAAATAAAGGAGCAGACAGAGTTTGGTGGTGTTTTTTTCAATTATCCAAAGGCAACACAAATTATCATTTTATGACACCCTTGGTCATCTGTTTATGGTTCATAATGAGCATTTACAAAAGACCCCCATGAAAAAAATCACATAGAAAATAAAAAGAACAAGGACCCTAAAAGTGAAATCAATATAATATTTTAATGTTCCATAACTTCAAAGAAAAGATAGGCATAGGGAAGTGTGACAAAAAATATTAGAAAATATGGCTCTGGGGTAAAACATGAAAGAGACCAAAGGCTTATAGAACTATGCAAAATTTTATCTACATATTTTGAATACTTTCTTCAAGAAGAGAACCGGAATTTCTAGCTAAGACTAGCAATGAATAGCATCACAAAAATGAAATTAGCCACATCTTAATAGACAATAAACAAATGATTACCAATGTGGATGTCAAAGAGTCAGCCAATAAGCTTTTGTTAAATGCTTACTATATGAAGATATTATGCTTAGTGTTGAAGATACAAAGTCAGAAAAGACTCTGCCTTCAAAGAGCTCATATTCTGATGTGATAATTTCAGAATTACCTGTCTATGTATAGTCAGCCCTTTGAGTTTTTTTATAGCAAAGGTCAAAATCAATACCAAATTGGAATAAAAACCAGAAAATGTGGCATATAAACTAAAAAAAGCTCTCATTTTGACCTATTTAAATCAACTAGTGATACTTCCCAGAAATGGAAATGGATAAAATAACAGATGCTGACAGAGATTTTTGTAACTTCCTGGAGATATAGCCACATCGAGGAAGTTTAAAACAAGCTGGCTCACACTTGATCTCCTTGCCAAACACAGTGATAAGGAAGCCAAGAATCATGGTTTTTAAACTATAAAGTCCTTTGTAAATTCTTATAAAATTGAATATCTTATCGGTCTAGATATATAGATATATATATTAGAGAATAAGATAGCAAATTCTTTTAAAAAAAGGAAATATGGACAATGGATTTAGAGTCTAAACATGTTGTTCTCAGCTTCCATGGGCCAAAATGTTATTTTATTATAGGAAAGGGTTTTTGAGCCAGGAAAGATAGTCAAATAAATGACCTGGGAGCTGAGGTTCTGAGGGACTCAAAAAAAAGCTTCTGCTGAGATCCAAGCTAAGGACCTTTCATTACCTTTTTGCCCTAATAGAAAGAACAGTGTTGTACTCCAGTTGAAAAAATCCTTCTAACACTCCAGTTGAAGAGAACCCAAGACTACCCAGCCAAACTAGAGATTAAAAATGGAAAAAGACTACAGCTCCTCACCAAAGAACAAACTCAGAGAGTTTAAAGTATTAATCTATCCAGAAGAGATGTCACACCTTTGGTATCCATCTTTAATCTCTCACCTATGCCTCCAAGAAACTGAATCATGTGTGACTGCCACACCACAGTAAAACTGTCTCAGGAGATGGACTAAACCAGATTGAAGGTAACCAAAAGGCCTCAGATCTATTGATGAGTTAGGGAAGTGATGGGCAAACTTTTTAAAGAGGGGGCCAAAGGAAAGGAAATGCTCATCTGTCGGTCTGTTTCTAAGGCAACTCTTTTGAAGTTTCATTGTACTATATCCTACTCACTGTATTCATCAGATTAGGAATAATGACAAGCAGTTGGATAGAACATTTCAGAGGGCTGCATCTGGCCCAGGGGTCATAGTTTGCCTATCACTGAGCTAGGGGAATGTCTACCCTGATCATGTGAAGACTTCCCCCAGTGAAATGAGCATATTTTTAACAATTTGTTCCAGTGGTCATGAAGGCAACTGAAGGAAGTGCTATGGAGCACTTAGATCTCCATCAGACATGAAAGATGCCAAAGCCATTCATTGGATTCTGCCACTGAACTTCAGTGACTCAGAAAGAGAGGTTGACAACTTTGTACAACTCTGTTTCACTTAAATCCAATTCACACAGTCAAGATGTTGCCCTAGTGATGTCAAACTCTTTGAAAATGAAGGACTAACAACATATTCCCCCTCCTGCTTATTGCAATGAGTTTTATTGATGCTTACCACTTAATGTCTAAAAGAATGTTTAGAATTTTGTTTGCCATGTTATCCACATGTTTTTGTTTCATCACTGCCATAGCCTTTGTTGGACTGAGCTTCAAACAACCACATCACTGCATTATACAAGGTGAGGATAAAAAAAAAGAACTCTCAAGTAAAATTACTGATTGCCAGGAGACAAAAGGAAAATGAGGAATTTTTAAAAATATTGAACATATGTGTTGAGTAGACTATCTGAAGATATAACTCTAAAAAGGGTACCAAAGAGGGGAACTATTGAGAGAGAAGACACATTTTAGAAATACATTGTGTGACTAACATGACAACCTTGTTCTTTTCTTTAGGAAGATTATTACATATTCTAGCTAATTATCTGGAAGAGCAAAAAAGCTAAGACTGACTGTGGAGGATACCTGTAATCCCTGCCACTGAAGAGGCTAAATCTGGTAGATCACTTGAGCTTGTAGTTCCAAAATTTAGTAAGGGCTAAAGTCAATCAGATGCCTGAACTAAGTCTAGTATCAATGTGGTGAACCTCCGGGGACAGGAACAGTTTAGGTCTAAGTGTACATATAATATAGGATTAGACTTGTGAATAGCTAACAAACTAAGAAGAAAAGTAAAATGGGAAAAAATTGAAATCTATTTCCCATGTCCATGCTTTTTCACTGGCTATCTTCCATGCCTAAAATGTACTTCTTCCTCAATTCCAGCTCACAAAATCCCATGCCTATCCCAAGCACCACCTTCAACTAGAGTCCTTTCCTGATCTCCCTAAATTATAGTGACTTCACTTCCAAACTACCTAATATTAGCTATTTTGTATTTATTCTCCTTATATTTATTTAAATATGCTTTATAAGGACTTATTACATTTCATATGCCTCTTTGTATTTATTTTGTTGTTTTTATATTCTCTAAATACTTAGAGATATCTGTTGTCTTCCTCCACCCCATCCCCACTACTTTCTGGGAGAGAAGTGATTATTTCATTCATTGCACTGGTATCCCTAGTGCCTCCTATGTATGTGAGATAAAGAAGGTACTTAATAAATTTGTGTTGATTTTTAAAAATGGGCAGAGAATTACTGAGTTCAGTGGTATAGTGATATACTTTTGAGTTCTATTCTAATTTCTAACCTAACTCTGTTTTCTGTCCAGTGGTATATCATATCCCCTCAAGACAGATAGATAGATAGATAGATAGATAGATAGATAGATAGATAGATAGATAGATTAGATAGATAATACAGCTGGCTTTTTACACTAGCTAGGCAAAGTGGCTTAAAAGCATTGGACTTTAAATCAGAAAGAACTTGGTTCAAATCCCAGATAGGTCACTTAACTTTTGCGGGGCTCAGTTCACTTATCAATATCACTTAACACTTGAGAGTTGGACTCAATGATCTTTGAAGTCTCTTCAATCTATAAATCTATGAACCTAAGTATAACTTAAACTTAGCCTCTGAGGCTCTAAATGGCTGCCTAAAGTTAAAATCACCAGAGTTATCTTCCTATATCATTCTTCCTAGACTCAAAAATCAACTTTTTTTAACTTCTTAACTGTTATTCTTTCTTGCATCTCCCACCAAATCAGAACTTCTAGCCCAAGGGTACAATGGACATTAGGTTTCTGATCATTTTAATTAGTATGGGTCCAGTGAACCTTAACCCACCTACTGGGACCCAGAAGCTAGTTCTACCCCCTTCTACTGTTAATGAATGGATGGGTTATCTGCCAGTTGGATCCTTGTTCTTTCTTTCTCAAGTAGTACTTTCCTAGAATTTAATCAAAAAGTTTTACAATATTCTAATAATTTACATCTCCAATAATGCATTTATCATTTCTACACATAATAAGCCAAAGGTAATTTAAGATCCCTCCACTAAACTCCCTTCTGTAGCATCTCATGGTGATGTAGAAGTGACCCTGGATTCTTGAAGATCATCTGCCTGCAAGTTCTGAAAGATCTTTGTCTTTTTCAGTTGAATCTGAAACTTTGTGACACCATTTGGGGTTTTCTTGGCAAAAATCCTGGAGTGGTTTGTCACTTCTTTCTCCAACTCATTTTACAGATGAGGAAACTAAGGCAAACAAGGTTAAGTGATTTGCCCACAGCTAGGAAGTGCCCGTGGTCAGATTTGAATTCAGGATGATGAATCTTCCTGATTCCCAGCCCGTTTGATTCACTGAGCCATATACTTGCCTGTACTACCTCTCTAGGTGACAGATCCTACTAAGCTAGAAAAATTCAAATGTGGAAAGAATCTATTCCAATAAACTTTAATAAAACATCTACTATGTGAAAGGCATGCTGCTAGGTGCTAAATGATAGAAAGATCAAGTTTTAAAAATCTCTTCTCTCCAGAAGCTTATTCTAACAAACTATCTGTTGTTTAAGGACCAGCCTAGCTAATTTGAGAGAGGTTCATCAAGAGTTCACCTGAAAAACAATGCCACTTTTAGCTATGGCAATTTGAGAAGATGATCCACTACAGCATGGATGAGTTGGGATCTGCAATAATGGAAGAAGGACTGGCATCTAAGAAATCATGGATCCCTGCGGGATGGAATTATATTTTAATATTCTCCTACTCTAATTCCACTCTGATTTCATCATGCCACAGATATGACCGTAGGTCCTCAAAGAGTGTGCCAAAGAACTAAATACAAACCGTGGTAGACCCTACTAAGATGGAAAGGATTCAAGTAAGGAGAGACTATGGGTATCATCTAAGGACCAGCCTAGCAAATGTCAGAAATGCTCATTACCGAAAGTTGGTCACAATATATTTTTTAAACCAAGGAAGCCCATGAAAAATATCCACTAAGCTAAGAAGGGAAATTTTGCAATTTTGGACAAATTCCTGCACTTGCATTTCTGAGAGCACAGTGATGGGAATTAGCCTTTGCGAAGGCATGAAGAATGCCTTTTTTTTCCCTTTTCTATTTTACTATTCCTCTTGATTCCTTCTTAAAGCTTTTTTTAACAAGACCATTATTCAGTGTAAGAAAAGGATGATTTGCTGGCATGTGATCCAGAGAACCAGAGAACAGAATGACATTTCATTTGAATTCTTTTGTAGACTGGTGGGAAGGAGAAGAGGAGGTTGAGGAAGAAGAGAAGAAGCAACAGCAGCAGCAGTTTTAGTAGAAAGAATAGTAGTAGCAGCAGCAACAGCGATAGTAATAGTCCAGTAGGAAGAAGGTTTTAGAGTTCACTCAGCAATGGTTAGTCCTCTCACTAACTTTCTGTGTGGTTCAGAGTTGGTTGCAAAAGGAGGGAGAACTCTCAAAAGGAGATTGCTATGATTACTTTAAAAAAGATATACTTTCTTCAGCGTTAAGGATAAAGATTTTGTGTAGCCTATGCAAGGTATGAACATTGTGTCATTGCACTTTCCCCCTCTCCTCTGACCTGGTGGGATATCATCCAGCTTTGAACCTTTCCTATAACATGAGATAGGTCACAAAACAAATTGCTATGTGCCATGGGAGTAGCATTTTCTGGCATTCAAAATACATGTATTTAAAATAAGTAACATTAAAAAGTATCACATATTGAGCTCCTTGCATGTTGTTATTAACCCCTGGTTTGGGCTTCAATTATTGCCCTTAAAAGGGTTAGCATCTGGTCATTTCCCCCCTTTTTAGAAATCTCCATTAAAATTTATCATTCTATGACTGTCTAAAGTACGTCTTCTTTACTTCCTAGCTGTGTGACCCTGGGCAAGTCACTTAACCCTCATTGCCTAGCCCTTATCACTCTCCTGCCTTGGAATCGATACACAGTATTGATTCTAAGACAGAAGGTAAGGGTTTTAGAAAATAAAATAAAGTAGTTCTTTACTTGAAGTCTGTAAAATTAATATATGTTTATGTACAAGTATATTGATAGATATATTTTAATATAATTGGTTTCCTTTGTATGCCTATGTATTTTATTTTATGCATATAGAAACATTATTCCAAGAAGAGGTCCATAGACTTTACCAACTTACTTTAAGGTAAGATGACACAAAAATAGTTAAGAACCTCTGGTCTAAAATATTTCTGTCCCTTTTCCTCCCTTTGTTCTTCCTCTAATATTTTCACAAAGGTGTATGGGTTTTTCCCCCCCTGAAAGTCATTGGCATTCCAGACATGATGAGAAAATAAACCTTTAAAAATAAATATTTAGAAAAAATAAATAAACATTTAGAGAACAGTTTTAAGTCATACTGCATATTCCAGACACACTTTCAAAATCATTTAATAAATTCTATGTTCCAGACACTGTGTTAATCACCAGAAGCACAAAGAAAGGCAAAAATACAATCCATTCCCTCCAAAGAGAGAATTCAAATCACATTCCAATGAGGGGACAGGATACCCTCAGACTGTACATACAAAGTATATACAGTATAAATAGAAGGTAGTCTCAGCAGAAAGACACATTACTTTGATTGTCTCCATCTTGCTTAGAGCATCTTCAGCCTAAGGTGTAAAGGAGCTCTCTTGATCATTGTCTTCAAATCCTTCCTAACAGATTCAGTTGCTTTGGTTTTACCTTCCAGGGTTGCTTTTCCCTTTCCTTTCTATTTTGACACTGAAGCTTTTTCACATTTTACATTGTCTAATTCCAGCAATTAGATCGTGGGCACCTCTCAGCAAAGACTTTGGCTTCCTACATGTTTATAAAGTATTAAGTACAGTTATTATACTCCATAAATAATAATAACAGTAATCATCCTCTATATAAAATTAGAGTGTTAGCATGTTCAGCCTGTCTAGTACCCTGATTTGCTTTGGTATTTCATAATTATCTGATGAAACCCATGCCATAAAGGGGCCACATCATGCAGGCATAAAGAAAAACTTGATCCTTCCTCTAGTTGATGGCAAAGAGATGCACCTGTAGCTTTCCTCCCCCCACAACTAGGCTATTCAGAAGTGAGGGTGATACTTAAGCTGTATTGATGCAGGAAACTACTCACAAAAATCCCATTTTCAGCTTTTTTTTTCATCCGAAAAGGCTCGCCAGCATCCAGCATGGTTGCAATCTATATCTCCCAACGGAGTCATAGGAGACTAAAACAAGACATGTGCAATTTGCACCACAGTAATGAAGAGCTGAAGAATTATGGATGCCACTCGGGCATTATTATGAGAGGGAGGGCCCAATAGAAATGTCATCTATTACAGGAGGTAACTTGCTACCACATATCAAAACTGGTTATTGGTTGGCCCCTCATTTTCAGATGAACCAGCAAATGAAAATCTTGATTCTGTGCTAAAGTTGTTTGCCTCATTTGTGAACTGTCCTTCATTCTCAAACTCTGAGGAATGACCAGAGAGACTGCTGATAATGCACAGTCAATAAATATCTCTTGGTGAAGTGTGAGATGGCTAATCCCATCTCTCTATTGTCGTCATGCAACAAACTTGCTAGGTTGCTGTAATTAAGTTTGTGCAGTAACTTAAATCATTAAGCAGATGGGGAACATGCCCAAAGTACCCTCTTGACATTTAGAAATAGATAGTGTTGAAAGAACGGTATACAAACTCAAAACCTTACATGATTTTCCTACTTTGAGAGAGACAGTGATATTCTCACAGAAGGCTCCCTGCCTCCCTTGGTTTGTGTGTGTGTGTGTGTGTGTGTGTGTGTGTGTGTGTGTGTGTGTTTAACCGGGGAATTCTCTCCTGATGTATTAATGTTATTTCAATGTGTGTGAACCGAAGCTGCATCTTTGCCCAATCACTTTCTTCAGTCAAAACCTTCGGTATTTCATGTTGTATTCTAAATCTTCTGAATAAATTGAGTATGGCATTATATAGTAAGATCACTTCTCCACTGCTGCAGTAGAAATACCTTAAGGCATAGTTCCCAGAAAGCACCATTCACTAGAAATAGAAGGGAATATTGGTGAAGAAACAGTACTGCTCCTCAGCAATTTCAACTCTCTGGGTTTTTTTTTCTAAATGGAACAAAATTCATTGTTTTTTACAGCACATATGGCATGCCTTGAAGGCTATTTTTCATTTTTTAAATTGTGTAATCCACAAAAATAACCATTAGGCATATTTTTTCTACTTTCAGTTGTACCCAAAATGTTATCCTGAATTTGCCCTCATATTTCCTTACAAAACATGAAAATAGAACTCCAGATGTCCACCAGGGGTCTAATGTCCCATTAAAACAATAAAAGGAGGGAGATGTGCTGAAAATACCTGTTCTTTAAATAGCAACAAGTTTTATAATCATTTAATCTGAGAGGCAGCAGAGCACATAGGAAGAGCACAGGAAGGGGTTTTAATGTCCCAGTTCTTCCACTAACTAGCTGGGGGAGGGGGGGAGTGGATATTCTCTGAGCCTCTGTTCCCTCATCTGTAAAAATGAGAAAGTTTAACAAGATAATTCCCAAGGTCCTTTCTTATTCTAAAACTTATTTAAAATTTATCTCAATGAAAAAAGTATCAAAAGATATGCCTGGCATGTCATTATAGAGATAATAGCAATATACTGAGAGTAGAGCTTGTCTACACAAAAGTATAATAAAATAAAACTTTTTAAAAAAACCGAAAATACCTATAAAATGTATTATGGATTTTAGAATTCTTTTACTTGTTTTGCTTACAGAAAAACTGACATGTTAACTTAAAAGTTTTACAGATATATGCTTTCTCTATGTGTGAATGAGAGAGACAAATATATATATATATATATATATATATATATATATATATATATATATATATATATGACAACAATTCTTCACAATAAAATNAAAGATTTTTTAAATGCCCCATTTTCTCCTCTGATAACACCATCTACCTGGTGTAAGCTCTTGTCTAGTGAGTCTGTCTGCCTCAAGTCTCTCCCTGCTTCAATCCATCCTCCATTCTTCCCACAGTGATTTTCCTAAAAGGCAGATCTGACCATGTCATCCTCTCTACTCAATAAACTTTAGTGGCTCCCTATTACCTCCATATTCAAATATGAAATCCTTTGGTGTTCAAAGCCCTTCATAACCTAGCACTTTCCTCCTCTTTCTAGTCCTCTAACACCTTACCCCTGCCACATCCTCTTCAATCCAGAGACACTATTTTCTGGCTATTCCATGAGTAAGTCACTCCATCTCTTGGTTCTGAGCATATTCCCTGGCTATCCCCCATGCCAGAATGTTCTACCTTTTCGTCTCTCCCTATTGCCTTCCCTGGCTTCCTTTAAGTGCCAACAAAAATTCCATTTACTATAGCGAACCTTCCCTAACCCCTCTTAATTCTAGTGCCTTCCCTCTGTAATTATGCCAAATATTCAAACTCTATTGCAGACAACACAACTCTGAGATACAGGTGACATTGTTAAAATGTCAGACACATATTTACCTAAGACTGTTTTATGGTGAACTCACACAGAGGTCAGAAGAAGAGGTACAAGGACACTCTTGAGGTCTCTCTGAAGAACTTTGGTATCAACTGTGAGCCATGGGAGACACTGGCACAGGACTGTCCTACATGGTGTGCCTACTCCAAAGAATGTGCTCTATGAGCAAAGCAGCATTTCAGAAGCTTAAAAGAAATGTGAGTTGCACAAATTTTAAAACATCCCAGCCCAAATGTTCATATGGGATTGATGCATCTGACCTGTACTAGAGCCTACCAAGCTCATAGTGGTCTGATCTGCCACAGCTGGACACACAACAATGACTTCAACATAGTAATGTCATTTTGGTCCTCGAGTATGAAGCACAAGAACCAAATATAGTTTGTTTATATATGTTTGTTGTCTTCTCCATTAGATTATAAGCTCCTTGAGGGTAGGACTGTTTTTAATCTCTTTTTATATTACCCAGTGTTTAGCACAGTGCCTGGCACAGATTAGGTGCTAAATAAATGCTTATTAACTGATTGACATAATTTGTAACATATATAATATATTATATATAATCTGTTCACACATGTGGAAATAGAAATATATATATGATCTCATCTGATCCATACAACCTCTGCCCCCAACCTTGAAGCTAATAACATAAATATATCATCTCTTGGGTGCAAATGAAGAAACCGAGCATCAAAGGATTAATTGACTTTCTCGAGCCAACATGGTGAGGATTCAAACCCACATCTTTTCACTCCAAACCCAGTGCCTATTCTGCTATACTATTTTGCTTAATCAATTTTATAAATGAAAAAAGCAATGCTTAGCAAAAACAAAACAAAACAAAAAACAAAAAAATGGTGAGGGAGATCCTGTTGAGGAAGTTTCTCTATCAAGATAGATATAATTTACACTCTCTACTACAGAGTCCCTATTGTCTCCAGGAGCAAATACAAAATGTTCTGTTTTATGTTTGATGCCCTTCAGAACCTAGCCCCTGCCTATCTTCCAATCGTCTTACATGTTACTCTCCAACATGTATTCTTCGATCCAGTTACATTAGACTCCAGGCTTTTCCACTTACAAGACATTCCATCTCTTAGTCCCAAGCATTTTTGCTGCCTATTCTCCATTCCTGAAATGCTCTTCCTCCTCAATTCCTTTGGCTTCCTTTAAATCCCATCTAAAATCCTACCTCTTCCAGGAAGCCTTCCTCAACACCTCTTAAGTTCAATGTCTTTTCGCCATTAAATTATTTCCTATTCATCCTTTATATAGCTTGCTTTGTATATATGTTGCATGTTGCCCTCCCATTTGCTTGTAAGTTCCTTGAGGGCAAGAATGATCTTTTATCTTTTTGTATCCTTAGCACTTACAACAGTGCCTGGCACATAGTAGGAGCTTAATAAATGTTTATTGAAATGACTTATACCATGCTGCCTCATATATTTGTCCATATTTCAGCATATCAAGTACCTGGGATTTTGTGCATATGAAAACTCTTTCTACCAATGCAAATTATGACCCATCTATAATTTATTGTCTTACAGTTGTCTGAGGCTCAGAAAGGTTAAGCGAGTTACCTATGGATGCTTAACTAATTAGTGTCAGAGAAGGGGTTTAAACCTAGGTCCTACTGTTTCTAAGTCTAGCATTCTCTCCACTGTGCCTATACATATAAGCACGTATATGCTAAATATACATATATATGTATATATATGTACAATCATTAAGAAAAAATTTGTTTATTGAGGAATGGATTCCATTAAAAATATATTCACATTCAAATTAATTTCAACAAACATTCAAGAACTTTCTACAAACTGTTGGGGAAGAGACATAGATTAGGTAAAACATATTCCCTGTCCTCCAGGAGCTAAGACACATACATAGGTAACTAGAATACATATCATGAAATGATAACTAAACAAAAGCATAAAGTTTGAAAGGAGGAGACTTTTACCAACAGAGGACCATGGAAGGGTCAAGCTTTAAAAAAAAAAGAAGAAAGAAAGAGAGAAGATAGGCATTGTAGGGACAGAAAATGGTATGAATAACATAATAGAAGTTGGGGAGCATTAGCATGTTTAAAAGGCAGAGTCCAGTTTGACTGAAGCATAAAATATATAAAAAACAATAATGTAAAATAAAACTGTAAAGGTTGTGGAGGTAGGAGAGGAATAAAATTCTGGAGAGTCTTGAATGTTCTTTTCAGACAAAGGAGTCTAAACTTTACTTTTATAAAAAATAGGGAGAAAGAGAACTGCTTAAAGTTTTTGATCAGAAGAGTAATATGACCAGATTTCTGCATAAAGAAGATAATTCTGGCCAAAGTGTGAGGGGCTTCTTTGGCAAAGATAGTGGAGTAGTTTGCCATTTCCTTCTCCAGCTCATTTTACGGGTGAGAAAACTGAGGCCAACAGGGTTAAATGTCTTGCCCAAGTTCACACAACTAGCCCAGATTTGGACTCAAGAAGATCAATCAACCTGATTTCAAGTCTGGCACTCTATCCCAAATGGGGTCACAAAGAGTTGGACATGACTGAAATAAATGAACAACAAATGAAATATATGCTATAGGGAAGACAGAATGTGGTAGGATGTTGTTGCCATTTCTCAAGTAGGGTCCTTAAAATAGTTGGATAATAGGAATAGAGAAGAGAAGTCAGAGGCCAGAAATATTGCAGAAAAGCTGAAAGTATTTGGTACATGACTGGTTATGAAGCGCGTGGAACAAACAGGGGAGAAGACCTCTTTTTTTTAAAGCCTGACCCTTCCATGGTCCTCTGTTGGTAAAAGCCTCCTCCTTTCAAACTTTATGCCTTTATTTAGTAAAGAAGTTGGAGAAAGGAAATATTTAATTCTTAAATGCATTGAAATTAACTTAAAGCGGGAAGAACAATTACATCCATTGGGGCAGAGAATTGATTTGCGCCCTATAGAGAAACAGAAAGGTAACAAAATGACTGGTGGGGAGAGAAGCAATACTAGGGAGGGAGAGGGCAGGGGTGGGGGGCATAGCTTAAAAAGACCCTAAAGAACAATAAGAGGGGAATAAGAAGGGAGGGGAGAGAAAGGGAAGTACAATAAGGGAGGGGATTAGGGGAACTGATTAAAAACACTGGTATAGAAGGAAATAGTGAAAGAAGAAAGGCAGGACAAGGAGAGGGAATCAAAATGTCTGGGAATACACAGTTGATAATTATAACTCTGAATGTGAATGGGATGAAGTTGCCCATAAAATGGAAGCAAATAGCAGAGTGGATTAGAAACCAAAATCCTACCATATGTTGTCTACAAGAAACACACATGAGACAAGTAGACAAAAATAGAGTAAAAATAAAAGGCTGGAGCAAAACCTATTGGGCTTCAACTGAGAAAAAGAAGGCAGGAGATGTGATTATGATTTCTGACAATGCCAAAATAAAAATAGATCTGCTTAAAAGAGATAGGGAAGGTAATTACATCCTGATAAAAGGCAGTATAAATAATGAAGAAATAGCAGTACTCAATATGCATGCATTAAATGGTATAGCATCTAAATTTCTAAAGGAGAAACTAGCAGAGCTCATGGAGGAAATAGATAATAAAACTATACTAGTAGGAGACCTGAATCTTTCCCTATCAGATCTAGATAAATCAAACAAAAAAATAAATAAGAAAGAGATAAGAGAGGTAAATGAAATCTTAGAAAAATTAGTTAATACATATATATGGAGAAAAATAAAGACAAAAAGAAATACACCTTCTTTTCAGCAGCACATGGAATATTCACAAAGGTTTCCCATGTACCAGGGCATAGAAACATGGCAAACAAATGCAAAAAAAGCAGAAATAATAAATGCAACCTTATCAGATCATAATGCAATAAAAATAGTTATTAGCAAGGATACATGGAGAGGCAAACCAAAAACTAATTTGAAATTAAATAATGTGATTCTCCAAAATCAGTTAATTAAAGAACAAATCATAGAAACAATTAATAGTTTCATTGAAGAGAATGACAACAATGAGACTTCTTACCAAAACCTAAGGGATGAATCCAAAGCAGTACTAAGGGAGAAATTAATATCATTGAGTGAATATATTAACAAGTTAGGGAGGGCAGAGATCAATAAATTGGGCATGCAACTTAAAAAACTAGAAACTGAACAAATTATTCATCATGATCAGGTGAAAGTTATACCAGGAATAAAAGGATAGTTCAACATTAGGAAAACCATCCACATAATTGACCATATCAACAATCTAACAAACAAAAATCACATGATTATTTCAATAGATGCTGGAAAAGCCTTTAACAAAATACAACACTCATTCCTATTGAAAACACTAGAAAGTATACGAATAGAAGGACCTTTCCTAAAAATAATAAACAGTATGTATCTAAAACCATCAACAAGCATCATATGCAATGGGGATAAATTAGAAGCCTTCCCAATAAGATCAGGAGTGAAACAAGAATGCCCATTATCACCTCTATTATTTAACATTGTACTAGAAACACTAGCAGTAGCAATTAGAGAAGAAAAAGAAATTGAAGGTATCAAAAGAGGCAATGAGGAGACTAAGCTATCACTCTTTGCAGATGATATGATGGTCTACTTAAAAAATCCTAGAGAATCAACTAAGAAGCTTGTAGAAATAATCAACAACTTTAGCAAAAGTGGCAGAATATAAAATAAATGCACATAAATCATCAGCATTTCTATATATTTCCAACACATCACAGCAGCAAGAGTTAGAAAGAGAAATACCATTTAAAATCACCTTAGACAAAATAAAATACTTAGTAATCTATATACCAAAACAAACACAGGAATTATATGAATACAACTACAAAAAACTTTCCAAACAATTAAAATTAGATCTAAACAATTGGAAAGACATTGATTGCTCATGGGTAGGACGAGCTAACATAATAAAAATGACCATTCTACCTAAATTAATTTACTTATTTAGTGCCATATCTATCAAAATACCAAGAAACTTTTTTACAGAATTAGAAAAAAACTATAACAAAGTTCATTTGAAAGAACAAAAGATCAAGACTATCAAGGGAAATAATGAAAAAAATGTGAAGGAAGGTGGCTTAGCAGTACCAGATATTACACTGTACTATAAAGCAGTGGTCATCCACATGTTAAAACCAGTGGAAATGTGCATTGGATATGGTGGGGGGCGAAAGGGGGTGAAGGAGAAAGTAAAAACATGAATCATGTAACCATGGAAAATTTTTCTAAAAAAAATAAAATATTTAAATAAAAAAATAAAGCAGTGGTCATCAAAACAATATGTTACTGGCTAAGAGACAGAAGGGTGGATCAGTGTAAGAGACTTGGGGTAAGTGACGTCAACAAGACAGTCTATGATAAACCCAAAAAGCCCAACTTTTGGGATGAAAATCCACTATTTGACAAAAACTGCTGGGAAAATTGGAAAACAACATGGGAGAGATTAGATTTAGATCAACATCTCACACCCTACACCAAGATAAATTCAGAATGGGTGAATGACTTGAATATAAAGGAGGAAACTATAAGTGAATTAGGTGAACACATAATAGTATACTTGTCAGATCTCTGGAAAAGGAAAGATTTTAAAACCAAGCAAGAGTTAGAAAAAGATTTAAAAATGTAAAATAAATAATTTTGATTACATTAAATTAAAAAGGTTTTGTACAAACAAAAACAATGCAACCAAAATCAGAAGAGAAACAACAAACTGGGAAAAAATCTTTATAACAAAAAACTCTGACAGAGGTCTAATTACTCAAATATACAAGGAACTAAATCAAATATTTAAAAAAAATCAAGCCATTCCCCAATTGATAAATGGGCAAGAGACATGAATAGGCAATTTTCAGATAACAAAATCAAAACTATCAATAAGCACATAAGAAAGTGTTCTAAATTTCTAATAATTAGAGAAATGCAAATCAAAACAACTCTGAGGTACTACCTTACACCTAGTAGATTGGCTAAAATGACAGCAGGGTAGAGTAATGAATGTTGGATGGGATGTGGCAAAATTGAGACATTAATGCATTGCTGGTGGAGTTGTGAACTGATCCAACCATTCTGGATGGCAATTTGGAACTATGCCCAAAGGGCACTAAAAGACTGCCTGCCTTTTGATCCAGCCATACTATTGCTGGGTTTGTACCCCAAAGAGATCATAGGGAAAAAGACTTGTACGAAAATATTTATAGCTGTGATCTTTGTGGTGGCAAAAAACTGGAAAATGAGGGTATGTCCTTCAATTGGGGAATGGCTGAACAAATTGTGGTATCTGTTGGTGATGGAATACTACTGTGCTCAAAGGAATAATAAACTGGAGGAATTCCATGTGTACTGGAATAACCTCCAGGAATAGATGCAGAGTGAAAGGAGCAGAGCCAGAAGAACATTGTACACAGAGACTGATATACTGTGGTAAAATCAAAAGTAATGGACTTCTGTACTATCAGCAATGCAATGACCCATTCGGAAGGATTTATGGAAAAGAACACTATCCACATTCTCGAGGAAGAACTACAGGAGTGGAAACACAAAAGAAAAACAACTGCTTCAACACATGGGTTGGTGCAAACATGATTTGGGATGTAGACTCAAAACAACCACACCAATGCAACTATCAATAATATGTAAATAAGTCTTGATCTATGACACATTAAAACCAGTGGAAATGCACGGCACCTGCGGGGAGTTGGGGGGGGGGGGGTTGAGAAAGTAAGAGCATGGATCAAGTAACCATGGAAAAAATTTTCTAAAAAAAAAAGTAGTGTAAGAAAGTGTTTGAAGATATAATAAGAGTCAAAAACTAGAATGAATCTTGGAGATAATCTAGTCCAATTCTTGGCTTTGGCATTCTCTTCATTGGTACTCTCTGCCCCTCTTCAGAGACTGTTTTTGACTTTTTTTTGTATCCCCCACACTCTTAGCACAATGCTCTAAAATGATGATGTACACAGATCATCGAATCAACTGCTAATTTCTAGAATAATCACTAACCCTGACTAAACTGACGATGAAGTAGATACTTCAACTTTGATTTGTCACTAAGATCAAACTTGTGGTCACATTCTGAAACCATTGACTTCTTTGTGAGTTCTTCACTAAAGTTATACTCCTTTTCTTTTTCAAGGAATGGCCATTTGTAACCCTAGATTCTTAAAAGCCATGTCATTGAAATATAAACTCTGGTTAGGTCCTACCAACTAGAACAGTGTTTAAAGACCAGAGCTAGACAGCTAGACTACCTATCTGAAGGGAGCTGGGTGGAACAGCTTTAAGAGTGACATGGGATTTTATGATCTTTGAGCTGTAAGGCACAATTGAATCATGGCACAAAGATGCTAAAGAGAAACCAATAGTCTTCATGGCATACACAGAGGAAGAGAGAACCTGTATGGGAGTCAACTTTCACAACCCAGCCAAACCTTAATAATTAAGCCAGAGAGAATTGGTAGCACAGAGATAAAAGGTGAAAAGAGAAAAGTCCTGAGCTTCAGAAGAAAAGGGGGTGGGGATTGAAGAGGGCCATTGTCCCCTACAAACATTTCAAAGTAAAAGACATGGGGTAGCTCTTCAAGGACTGCAGGAAGTTCCAAATATTTCTTCTTTCCTTAATTTCCCCTACCTGTCCTTGTTCATCAGCACATACTATAATATAGTCTGTTTGCTTCATTACCTAAACATTTCTGGTAGAATGAATTTTGCTTCAGTCATAAAGAGGTTATAGGTCCCCTGAAAATAAACAAATATAATTGACCCAAATTTATGCTTAAATGTTAGGGATTCTCCTAATTGGGGGCTCTAAGCTACTGTGGCTGTACTTTTATATAAACTTCATATAGATGCAGAGAGGGGCATCATGTGTACTTCAGAGTCCATTATATTACATCCAGACTAAAAAAAAAATAGAGCTAATTATAGCAGTGAGCGGCTGATTAAATCCCTAGATGCAACAGGGCTGAGAGGAGAGTGATGATGAATATCAACAAGCCTAATGCACCCTCCACAGGGATACTCACAAAGAGAAGTATTACATAAGGATCATAAGGACAAGTATCTAATGGCATGAAGGTAATTATGTTAGAGAATAGATTTGCAACTCTTTTTTCTATTGCTTTCCTATTACCTGACAAGGGGCAATTGGCCCATCGTATAGCATATAGTATTAAAGGGGCTAAATCTATACGCAGGGTGAAATGTATAAGAAGACAGTTTCTGTTTCAATAGACAGCTTAAATTTCTCTACCCTGCTCCATCTAGGCATGGATGACAATTTGTTCTGAATCCAGCCTCTCACTGTGGCTTCCTTCTCTGACTTCTCCAATTTTGTCATTCAGTCATTTATCAGTTGTGTCCAACTCTTTGTAACCCCTTTCAGGGTTTTCATGGCAAAGATCATGGAATGGTTTGCCATTTCCTTCTTCAACTCATTTAACAGATGAAGGAACTGAGGCAAACAAGGCTAAGCGACTTACTCAGGTCACATAGCAAGTAAGTGTCTAAGGCTAGATTCAAACTCAGGAAGATAAGTTTTCTTGACTCCAGGTCTGATGCTCTATCCACTGTCCCATTTAACTTTTTTAGTCTATGCTTTCTTTCTTTCTCCTCACTTTCCTTCAGAATCTCCATCAACCTTCCCAACATCCCTTAAGTCAAAGATAAAAATTGTTCCTCCCTTACTTCCATACACTACTTAGAGATGATCATTTTGCCCACTTGTTCTTTTTTCCCTTTTTGGCTTTCCCTTACATTTTTCCTGTTTTGTTTTCCTATTTTCCCCTACTTAAAAATACTAGAGAAAAGACAAGAGCACACTGTGGTATGCTGTGGTCATAAGGGCAGCCTGGGGAAATTGTTTCCCACACTCTAATAATAATAACCAGAAGCTCAAGTAGGAGGCATGCCTTGGATGCAGCCTAAATTTTCCTGTGATTTTACCTGTCTCGGGTAAGGTATCAGCAGACTAAGACTAACAGAAACCCTTTGTACTCAAGAGAACAAGAACCAGAGGAGGTTCAGTAGCAGAGAGGCAGTAGCTAAGTAGTGGATAGAATACCTGGCCTGAAGTCAGGAAGAGCTGAGTTCAAATTTGACCACAGACATTGACTAGCTGTGTGATCCTCTACAAGTTACTTAACCTCTGTTTGCTTCCTCTGCAGCAACTATAAAATGGGGATAACAAAAGCATATACCTCTAAGGATCATTGTTAGGATAAAATGAGATAATATTTGCAAAGTAATTTGCAAAGCTTAAAGTATTATGTAAATGTTAATGATGATGACGATGATGATGATGATGACAGTGATGACATGAAGAGTGGACTGGAGGTTGCCAGTGGACTCAGGGTAGTGTTGATGAAGAATGATAGAACTATGGAATTTGTGCTACTAAAATCTATTAAGGAAAGAAAACTAGGTCAATAACTTTAATTTCTCCCTTCCTCTTTCCTTTTTTCACACTTTCCTGTGAAGCCCCTGGGGCTTCGGAAGTGTTTGCCTTTGCTCCTATAAGAGTACTTTAGTTCTTAAGCTAGCAATTCTGATTAGGCTACATACCAATTGTTCCTTCTGTAAGACTCTGGTTGGGGCTTTCTTTGCAGAGATTCTCAAGTGGTTTACCATTTTCTTCTTTAGCTCATTTTACTGAGGAGAAAACTGAGGCAAACAGGATGAAGTGACTTGCCCAGAGTCACAAAGCTAGTAAATGTCTGAGGTTGGATTTGAATCCAGCTCTTCCTTATTCTTAGCCTAGCTATTTACTGCACCACCTATCTGCCTCCCTACTGATCAATAAAATTACTAAACTAGGTTATAGTATTGCTCAAATGCAGCCCTGAAGGACAGTGATTGGTAATGCCCCAGGATGGGGCAGAGCTTTAAGACTGCCATATCTGTTAAATGGAGCGTTATGGCTATGGACTAAGAGTCCTAGCATATAACATTTTAAATTTATTTTTAACAGCTTCCCAGAGAATACACTCAATGAATATCAAAATTAGTAACTGGATTGGGTTACTAACTGACTGACACTGAGTCAGGCATGCACCTTTGCCTTTGAACTGGCTTGAAATCTATTCCCTACAGGAGGAGTGTGTGTGTGTGTGTGTGTGTGTGTGTGTGTGTGTGTGTGTGTGTGTGTGTCTGTGTGTGTGATGGGGAGGATGATGGAGTGGCTAGACAGAAAGTCAGACCTAAAGGAAGAAGTAGTTAGGCTCACAAAAATGTGGGGAGGAAAGTAAGGCGAATGACAGCTCCGCCTTACCTGTCTTCAATCCAGCCAACAGCCACTGTAATGTCATTGTCCTCTTAGAGGCAGCGAGTGGCACCATAGTACATAGAGCCCTGGATCTGAACTCAGAAAGAGCTGAATTAAAATGTGGCCTCAGACATTAGCTGTGTGACACTGGTCAAATCATTAAACCTCTGTTTGCCTCAGTTTCCCCAACTATAAAATGGGGATAATGATAGTACCTACTTCTCAGGACTGTTGTGACAATCAAGTGAGATAATATTTACCAATCACTTGACACAGGTTCTAACACATAATAAGTGCTTAATATTTTTTTTCTTTCCTTTGTACTTCATGGACCAGGATATGTAATGATATCTGTATCAATGTAGAGTTCTAGCAAGCTGCTCAAGGACGTGAAAGTGATGGAAAACTTTCAGCATTTCCATTATTTCAAAGCAGATTCCCATGAAGCAAAGAATGAGGAATCATTTCCTTACTAAATTGAGGCTGTTTGAGGGGTGTGTCAGAAGGCATGGCAATGTCCTCCTGCTCCTGCAGACACAGATGGCCTTTGAGGGATCTTCAACCTAGCTCAGGGCTCAATCTTACCTAAAAATCTCATGGAGCTTCTCTCCCTCTCTCTCTTCTTCCTCCCCTTACTTTGACTACAAACACCAATAGCTTTTTTCTTTAAGGGAACCTCAATCATGGCAATCATAATGATCTCTTTTGAGCTAGAAGTCGCCTTATGAGGATTTTGTTTGTTGTTGTTCAATTATTTTCAGTCTTGTCCAATTCCTCATGACCCCATTTGGGATTTTCTTGGCAAAGATTCTGGAGTAATTTGCCATTTCCTTCTCTGGCTCATTTGACATATAGGATAACTGAGGCAGAGTTAAGGACAAAAAAGCTAAGCAAGTGTCTGAGGCAGGATTTGAACCATGAAGATAAGTCTTCCTAATTCCAAGCCCAGTGTTCCACCTAGCAGCCCATTTATGTTTCTATAGCATTTCTCTAATGTGCTTATCTTTGAATAATGTGTAGTATAGTTATTTTCTAGTTGTCTTGTACTTGAACCCACCCCCATTGGACTACATCTCTCTCTGGGCCAAGCACAGTGCCATTTTCCTAGAACAGATTTAAATACGAATGAAAACCAGGGTTTTTTTAGAGCTAAACTATGAACCATCTTCTTCCATGGGAAACTGTGCTGCCAACTACAATAGAGAAAAACATCTCAAGAAGCATTTAGAAAAATGAGTAAACATTTGGGGATTTCAGATGATGATATTATCATTTCTCTACTGAGTCAGCACACTACATATAAGTCCTTAAAAGGCTGTTTAGTGGCTAGCTAGATCATATCATTGTAATGTTCCAAACTGTACAGTACCATATTGCACTCGAAGGAATGAGATTAGCAGTGACTAAACATGCTGAGAATTCTTTATCATGTCCAGGAGGGGGAATTGTCACAGAGGCACATAGCTGATATAACAAATACTCAAGAGACAGTCAAATCTCCATGGCTTACTCATCTTAAGAGGTGTCTTGTGATGCTAAACAGTTGGGTCAAGCAAAGGATTTAGTTAAGGGAAAACCAGGCTAAAATGCAGGTTTATTAAGCAAAGTTAGAGGGGAAAGGTGAAAGAGTCCAATAATATATAGCTTAATCTAATAATACCAAAGAAGGAAAGAGATAGATTGAACCAGTGATTTTAATGGTGGAAGGGACTTCCAATGAGGAACCTTTCTTTATTGACATGCAGGGCAGCACTTTCTTGGCAACTTGGAGCCTTAGGGCAAGGATTCTTGACCTTTCCCATCATATACCTTCATGGAAGTCTGATAAAGCTGATGGAACACTTCTCAGAATGATATTTTAAAATATATAACACAAGATTTCAAAGGAAAACAATTACATTAACATAGTTATAATTTTTTTAATGTTCACATATCCCAGCTTAACAAACTCTTAACTCTGTCTTAGAAGACTTAGAACACTGAGACATTAAGAACCATTCCCAGGGACATACTACCAATTCATGTCAGAGGCAGCATTTGAAATGAGATCTTCTTGGCTTTGAGGTTAATTCTTTATTCACTATATACCATGCTGTCTTCACTGAATGTTCCAATACCATTTGGTATGGAGCAAAATTAGTGTTGAATTACTTGATGAGTATATATCAAAAGCAAATAGGCTTTTGTTCATGAAATTTATACTACATGGTACATGTATAATTGTTATGTTAAAGGAATTTTCTTAATCTCTCCCTCTGTCTCTTTAAGAGGCTAGAGAGGAGGATTTCAAAGTAGAGCAGCACTGACAGGGGATGGTAAGCCAGAGCTGAAGATTCTATTACCAAGGTGATGAGGAGGGATAAGGAAGGGACAGTTGGCAGTTAGAGGTCTTTTGCCTTTGGATCTCAAGAGGGCAGGAGAACTGTCTCTTAGTCAATGGCTACTGGCAGTTTGAATACTGACAATTGGGATAGAAAAATAGATTTAAGGAGTTAGTGGGTGATGAATTATTTTTTTTATTTAGGAATATAGGTAATTCATGACTCTATTTTAGATAGTGTAGGTTAGATAGGCCTGGTCTGGCCAGGTAAGAAGAATCTGTCCTCAGAAGACAGAAGTAGGGTTTTAGAAATTTTAGTTAGTATTAGCAATTTAGTTATAGTCATAGGGTATTAGAATAATAATCTCGCTTTTCTTCTTTTCTATTTCTATCTGTACTTCTCAAATTTAACTGTTTTATTAAACTTCTCACTTTCTTCAAACTTCTACCATTTAACTCTTACAAGCCATTATCAACAATACTAACACTTAAAGTTATATATTATGGACCATATTACATATTATAATAAAGTTTATAAAGTCCTTTCAATAAGAAAAACATTAATAACCTACTTAGAACAATCTTGTTTGCAGGATATTATTATCCCTACTTACAAAAGAAGAAGTTGAGGCTTAGGACCACAGAACTGGTGAGACTTGGACCTATGTATCTCAACTTCAAACCCAATACTCTCACCACTAGACTATGCAGTCCATTGTTTGCTAACATATTAACATCCTTGTCCAAACAGTCCATCAAATCCTACCCAAGTCTTGGAAACTCACCCTCTTGGTTCAATACCTAGGAACTGAGGTTATGCTCAAGGGCAGTGATGGTCAACCTTTTAGAGACTGAGAGCCCAAACTACAAACCTCATGCTACATGTGAACCCCCCACCTTACCCGTCAGGGCAGAGAGGAAGCATTTCCCATTGGGCTTGGCAGAGGGGCAGTTCATGTAAGAAATATCCTTAGATGTGGTAGAGATGGGGAGGGGAGCAGCTTCCTCCAGCACACGTGCCATAGGGTCACCAACATGGCTCTAGGGGATAGACATCATCCTTTTCCCCTGAGATGTCCTCAATCACTATTTAGCCTAAATCTGATGTCTCAGGCCCCAAGCTCGACACAATTCTTGGATGGTTCTCCTTATTTTATTTGATTTCTCTTGTCTAATCTCCTTGCTTTGTTTCATTTCTTTTAACAAGCTACTCCAGGAGATAACAAGGTGTTATAATCAATATACAAGACTACACACATATGTGTGTATATTCAAGACATCAGATACCTATATGTGTGCATATATTTTTATATACACACTCATTATTTTGTTCATATTTTTAATTTCATAGGATGATTATTAGTTCTTCCCAACTTCTGTTTGTGGCCATGTCATAAAAAGATCCTTTAAAAGAGTTGCCCAAACTAATAAAGAGAAATGAAAACTTAGGTTCTTCCCCAATCTGGCATGTAATAGACAGGCTTCAAGTATCCGAAAGACTATCAAAGAAAAGAAAGATTGGAGTGTTGAATTTAGGATCAGAGGAGAACTGGGTTCAAATTGTATCTCTTCCATGTACAACCTCTGGGACCTTGTCACAAAGACAGCTAAACTCTCAGGGCCCCCAAGATCTTCATCTATAAAAGGTGGGGGTTGGACTAGATGATCTTATCTGATACCCCTTCTGACTCTGCCCCTTCAGTCTTGTGAGCCTATGGCCACAGAGGTCAGGGCTAGGTAGAAAATACAGAGGCAGATTTAGCCTGGATGGAAGCACCCTGAGATACTCTTGGAACATCTTGCTTACAGTGTCCATAAGGAAACAAAACAGACAGATAATCAAGAAGATAATTGCTATTTATGCATCAACATCTGTTATTTGAGCTGAAGTAAAAGGATTTTTACAAATAAAAGACCCTGCAAATCAAAGCAATGTATACCCTGATACCCAAGGAGTTCATTGCAAAGGTAGGCACAGGGATGGGTCTCAAATAATTATGGTAGAGAGGATGGTTTGAGGGCAAGAAAAACAAAAAAAAAAAAATCAGAAGCTTCCAGAGTACTCAGAAGCCTGATGTCAGCCTATTCATATTTATTAGAAAAGGGAATTAGAGGGAACTGCACATAATGTTGAACATTACAAAAAATAAAATAAAATTAACAGGCAGGAAAGCAACCAATTCCTGACATATGAATCATTTCCACTTTAGCTATCCGTGTGCAGTCAGACCTTTGACAAAACATTGAAGGCAAAGGCCAAAGCCAAGCTTAAATTAGAAGAATAAAGATGAGATCTTATTAATGATGGCAATAGCTCCTTCCCAATCTTATTTAAACAAGCTGTTGACTGAAAAAAACGGAAAAGTAGATAAGGAGTAAAGACATTAACTTGGATTATTACTATTTCATAGAGAAATTTAACCAGTAAAAAATAGTTGCCATAATAAGGTAATAATAATAACAATGATATTATTGCTGTTGTTAAGTTATTTTTCAGTCCTATCTGACTCTCTGTGACCCCATTTGGAATATTCTTGGTAGAGCTTCTGGAGTGCTTTGCCTTTTCCTTTTCTAGTTCATTATACAGATGAAAAAACTGAAGAAATAAGATTAGGTGACTTGCCAATACCACCCAGCTAGTAAGTGTTTGATTTGAATGTTTTTTACTTAATTAATTTGTCACTTTACAGTTATTATCTCACCTCTTACCCTCACAACCACGTTGGGAGGTGGAGTCTATTATTATTTGCTTTACTTGGCAGTTAAGACAACTGAGGCAATCAGAGGTTAAGTGACTTTTCCAGGGTCACACAGGTAGGAAGTGTCTAAGGTCTTATGTCTTCCTGAATTCAGATCTAGAGCTCTATCCAACCTGAAAAACACAGATACTGCTTCAGACAGCCAACATTTGATCTCCTTATTAGGTGGTGAGCTGTGGCAGCAAAGGTTAGTATCTATTTAGGGTACAAACTCATTTTCTGCATAGAGAAAAAGATGGCAGAAGATTCTGAGCTCTATTGCCTACTCATATTCCTATAGTGTTTTTTTTTAATTTTTTTTAAACCCTTATACTTCAGTGTATTGTCTCATAGGTGGAAGATTGGTAAGGGTGGGCAATGGGGGTCAAGTGACTTGCCCAGGGTCACATAGCTGGGAAGTAGCTGAGGCCGGGTTTGAACCTAGGACTTCCTGTCTCTAGGCCTGACTCTCACTCCACTGAGCTACCCAGCTGCCCCCTCCTATAGTGTTTTAAAGATTACAGATCACTTTATTCATCATAGCCCTAGGAAGTAAGTAGTCAATCAATTACAAAAAATTATTTTTTAAAAACTTACCTTCTGCCTTAGAATCAATACTAAGTATTAGTCCCAAGGCAGAAGAGCAGTAAAAGCTAGGCAATCAGGAACAAGTGACTTGCCCAAAAGTCACGCAGCTAGCAAGTGTCTGAGGCCAGATTTGAACTCAGGACTTTCTATCTCCAGGCCTGGCTCTCTATCTACTGAGCCACCTACCCATCCCTATCTTCAATTTTTATTATCACTATTTTAGGAAATTAAGTCTCAGAGAGGTTAGGGGGGTTTGAACAAATGTCCAAAGTCATGCACAGTTATAAATGACAAGGCCAGGATTGCCAATCCTAGACTGCCTCCATGCCAAAACTGTACTTCCTCCTCATCTTTCCATTTTTTTCTTTTCTTTTCTCAAAAGCATTCTTTTCCTTCTCAAATTATCTTGTATTTAGTTCTCTCTATACCTGTTGTTAACTGTCCCTCCTAATCTTTCCCTTCCCCAGATAAGATCTTTGAGAGCACAAGGGCTGTCTTATTCCTTTGTTTTTGTGTTTTATCCTTGTATCTCCTCTGCCTAACATAAGACCCATAATAAATGCTAATTGAATTGGAGCTCAGTTGGGATACATTCTCATTATTGAGAGCACTGGAACCATCACATCTGGATTGTAACACCCAAGCTCCTTATTTGCTTGGATGAGGAAGACACTTAAGAATATGAAGTCTCAGGGAGAAGCTGGGCTTAACTGAGAACCTACAGAACAAATCTATGCTGAAGGCAACACAATTTTCAAGGTACTTATGGACCAATTTTCGAGATATTTCAAAGAGGCAAAGATACCAAAAGCAATGGGGGAAAGTCACAAAGTGCATTATTATTGCCAAAAAGGGCAACTGAAAACAGCAACAATGAACTCATTTGCCTACTTTCTCATTTGTGTAAAAATGTTGGAGAATTATCTATTTCTGAATTAATGGCCTCCTTTATGAAGATACGAAGAAAGAATAGTGAGTCTTTCACTGATAATTTTCTACAGCACATCATATTTTCCACAGTTATACAACTGACAGAAAGATAGAGAAAAGAAAGATCCTATTGTATTTATTGCTTTTTGTTCTACATAAATTTTTTAATGACTAGAAGCAAAACGAAACCTTAAGAGTTCTCTTTTAGCAAGGGGTCTTCCTTGGACGTGTGAAAATTGTAAAATTTATCTCTAAATGTAAGAAAAGGGTTACTCAAATTCCTCTGTTTATCGATACCTGGGGCACAAAGCAGACTCATCAAAGATATTTACAACTGTCATGGTAAATGTTCTATGAAGAATCCAAATGGAAGAAGGATTTCCTATAGATGGAGAAGTCTTCTATATTCTACTGTCTGCAAGTTGTTTTTTTAGCAATGTTGATTTTATAAATCCCCAAATGGCGATAAAAAGATACATAGCATTGGAAGCATGTTCCCAATGATGATTTCTAAGGGAGAAGTAGTACAAAAGATTGTCAGGAATATCTATGCTTGGAATATCTATTTGACCAGGGTGGGCTAGTCAAATAGCAGGAATGTGAGACAATGAATGGATAATCTAATCCATGCATCGGTATAAGGGAGCTATTAAAGTACCTAATTCATTGATTGGGTAAGTCTTTGGCAGAGAATTTATGGAAAAAGTCACCCAAACTGAAAAGATATAGAAGGGTTACAATCTGTATACATGGAAAACCACAGAGATGAAGTCACAGACCCATAAAAATCCCAAGTACAGTTTAAATTAATTTACCATTGTTATATTTTCTGAATCCAGTTTCTAACAACTTTGAAAGTTCTTGTTATATTCTAAAAATAAATACAGAGCAATATTAATGACTTGGTTTTATATTTCAACCTTAAAACACGAATTATAATGTTAAAAAGGAACTTGTGAATAAAGTCATAAAATAAAAAGTCTGTTTTCTATAGCAAAATGTTGTCTCTCTCTCTCTCTTTCTCTCTCTCTCTCTCTCTCTCTCTCTCTCTCTCTCTCTCACACACACACACACACACACACACACACACACACACACACACAGGTATCTCTTCCATACAGAGGTAGTTAGGGGTATAGCATCTCCTTGACATGGAAAATCAGTATAAAATTTTTTGACCCTTTCTTTGTACCAGAGAAGAAGTCTGATTTTTTTCTTTTTCTTTTTATGGAGTGTTCACAATAAAAGAAATTGTGCATATTTGTGGAATGAAAAGAAAAATATATTTTATGTATTTCTGAGTTTCTAAGCTTTTTCTGTGTCATCTAGTAGCCTTCATATGTTGCCGGCAGCTTCTGCAAAACTCCCTCAAAATTCCCATTTAACATCTTATGCCCACCCATAATATATTGAAACCATGATTGGGAAAGTTGCTATGTGGAAGGGATACTTGTATATGTGTGTATTGTATGTGTATATTCATGAATATACATATGTTTGGAGAGATAGTAAAGTAGATAGAGACAAAGATTGGATCTCCCTATCTTGCCCTGTCTGGAAGTACAGGAGTCACTTCTGGTCCTCACCTCCCTATTGACTAGGAGCTCTTACCTGCTCTATTTCTGACCTGGGTCAGTTCACCCCATCCCTAGGCAACTTATTGACCACATACTCCCAGAGGGTCACCATAGGGGTACTGAATTTGGCGCAAAGACCCAATTGACATGGCCCACTGCCACTCAAAAACTCCAGAAGCTTAAGAAAATAGGATTATGACACGAGTCAGCATATCTGGCTGTTGCAATAATTTGTTTAACTTTTTTATATTTTTAAACTATAAACTATATGCAAAGGCTTCCAAAGTTTTGGTACCCTTAAACCTCATAATATATTAAACTATCATTGAGCAGAAGAATTTAGTGTAAGACACCCTTATTAGAGCCCATCCAAGAAAATGCCCTACCTGACACAGTTGGACAGCATCAGATTTTTAAATTTTTTTTAAACCCTTACCACCTTCCATCTTGGAGTCAATACTGTGTATTGGATCCAAGGCAGAAGAGTGGTAAGGGTGGGCAATGGGGGTTAAGTGACTTGTCCAGGGTCACATAGCTGGGAAGTGTCTGAGGACAGATTTGAAGCTAGGACCTCCTGTCTCTAGGCCTGACTCTCAATCCACTGAGCCACCCAGCTGCCCCCTGGACAGCATCAGAAAGTACTCTTAACTATTAGATTTCGTACCATGGACCTTGAGAGCAGAGGTTAAGGACATTTAGCTAATCCTACTTCAATAGTTGCTTTCCATAGAATAATAAAGGTCAACAAGTACATCATAAGCCATCTTACATCTTCCTTTCTAGACTTTTTTTTCAGGTATATCATCACAGCTGAACCAATGAACACTAACAAGTGATTCTGTTTTCAGAGACTAATAGATTCTACATTTTCCTTTTTATCAGACCTTTGACCACTTAGCAGTCCCTCATACTCTAAAAATACCCAGGGCTTTTACCAAAGTCAAAAAGAGACACAAGCCTTATCAGTCTTGGCTAAATCCATCAGAAATTATGTTTTGTTTGTTAAAAAAAAAAGCCCAGTTTATGTAATGGGCAGACTGGAGAATAAGTACCAATCATATGCAAGATGACCTACCTGTTGTTATCAACCCATGTGGAAGCTTGATAAGCCTGCTTCCAGAAATGTATGATAGGGAGGAACATTCCTATCCAATTTCAGAGCACATACAATTATTTTCTGTTTTGTGCTGACTTCCTGTTTGATGATAAAAAGCCTTTTTAATTGGCTGCTGATTTGGAACTGATTGTGCATGCAAAAGGTTCAAGTCAATGTACTGCCTTTGTCATAGGTCAATGACTATCAGAAATGGACCAGACTGGTTTAGGGCATCGTGATTCAAAAAATCAGAAATTTCTATCAGCAACCAAAACCTGTAGTAGCAGTAACTAAGTCTGGTGCGGAGCCAGTCCTGAGAAGCTACCTGCTTCTCACAGCTGCAGTAAATGGAGTTAATACTCTAGATACCAGGTCAAGACTATGACTCCTCCATCAGCTGCGTAACCACCTGAAGTGAACTTGATCAAGAATCCTTGAAAGGAGAAAAAGACCCTCAGGATTAGAAAGTGCTTCCCTCTCTACTGAGTGAGTTGGGGTTGTTTGGTAGCAACTTCTTTGAGTCCATTTCCTCAGGGTGGAGAGGAATGTAGCCTTCCAGTTTGGGAAGGATATTATCATACTTCTGTCCCTGCTGTATCATCTCAGTCAATATCCCTTTATAAAGATTAATTGATGTTATTAATTAATTGTCTAATTAATTAATGCTAGAGAGATGTTAACAAGTCAATTGTTTTGAAGGGAACCCACCAGATGGGGTTTCATGAGAAATAAAACAGCATAAGAAAAACCCTACAATGCTTCAGTGTTACCCCTAGAATCCTTTTGGGAGAAGTAGTAGCCACATTTCTTAGTGAAAGCAGGAGTAAGGGTCTCCAAGCCTCAGTTTCCTAATCTGCAAAGGGAGTGATAGCAACAGCACCTACCTTGCAAGGTCTGTAGCTTAGAGCTTTCATTTATTTATTTATTTTTAAAACTCTTTCCTTCTGTGTTAGAAATGATACTAAATATTGGCTCCAAGGCAGAAGAGTTGTAAGGGATAGGCTACTGGGGTTAAGTGGCTTAAGCCACATAAAAGTTCTTCCAGTTTTTTCATGTCCCTTCACAGACATGAACATGAGATGGAAATGAAGACATGAGTTCTGTTAGCTCAGTCGCCAATGAGATTTATCATCTGCCAAGTCAGATAGTCAAAAAGCATTTATTAAATACCTCCTATGCATCAAGCACTGGGTTAAGTGCTGAGGATACAGAAAAAAGGCAAAAAATAGATCCTGTCCTTCAAGAGCTTTCAATCTGTGGGGGAGACAATAAGCAAAACAACGTACAAGCCTATATGTAGGCTAAAATTTGTTGTTAAGTTGTTTTAGTCGTGTCCAGCTCTTCATGATCCCATTTGGGATTTTTCTTGGCAAACATACTGGAGTGCTTTGCCAGTTCCTTCTCCAGCTCACGTTACAGCTGAGGAAACTGAGGCAAGCAAGGATAAATGACTTGTCCAGAGTCTGAAAGCTAGTAAATGTCTGAGGCTGGATTTGAAATTGGGGAGATGTCTTCTTGACTTCATTCTAGCCACTGTGCCACCAAGCTGCCCTATGCAGGATAAATAAGAAATAGTTTTTAAAAAAAGGCACTGGAATCAAATGGCCCTTTCTGGGCCTTTGTTTCTTCATCTGTAACATGCAGGGTTTAGATGAGATGATCTTTAGGATCCTCTCCATCTCCAAACCAACAACCTCCTAATTAGGGATGGTGTGTGTGAAAGTGGATAGAGTTCTGTGCTTAAAGTCTGGAAGATCTGGGCTTAAAATCTCCCTCAGACTTTCTATTAGCTATGTGACCCTAGGCAAATTACCCAACCTGTCCTCTCCTGAGTTTCCTCATCTGTGAAAGTGACATCTTTGATGATGTCTTTTGACTCTTATAAACTGGATTTCAGTGAGGCAGAGTTGCACAAAGTTATCTGCCTCACTGTCTCTTCCATAGTCATCAAAGTTCAGTGGCAAGGCAAAAGCCAAGATAACTGGTGATAGTTCAGGGTACAGTGGATAACCTTGGCTTATTCCATGTCTGACCAAGCTCTAAGCGCTCCATAGCACCTGCTTTTCTACCTTTATGGCTGTGGGAACAAATTGTTCTCATCCACCCCATTTGCTGGGGAAAGTCTTTACGTGCTTGGGGTAGATTCCCCTCTAACTCACCAACAGGTCTGAGGTCTGCTGGTTACCCTCGACCTGATTTAACCCACCTGCCAAGATGGTTTATCAGAGTGTAGCCACTACACATGCTACAGTTTTTTGGAGCCACACATGAGAGTTATGGGGCAGGTGAATACCAAAGAAGGAAAGCAACCTCAGAAAGGGCTCAGCTAGTCCTCATAAAAGAAGGACTAGTCTTCCCTAAACCCTGCTTCAAAAACATAGCCTCAACTGGCTAGGAAAGCCTGGGTGAGTCATTTAAACTTATTTGCCTCAGTTTCCTCGCCCATAAAATGAGCTGGAGAAGGAACTGGCAAATCACTTCAGTATATTTGACAAGAAAATTCCCAAATGGGATCAGGATCAGTTGGATGTGACTGAAACAACTCAACAATAAAATTTACTCAGTATATAACTTGTTGTACACTTTTTTTGCTCGTTGTCTCCTCCATAGATGTATAAAGAAGATATAAAGATTAGATAGAGGTAATTTAAAAGGGAAAGCATTAGTAGCTGGAGGGGAACCAGGAGAGACTTCCTATATAGAAGGTGCAGTTTGAACTGAGTCTTGAAGGAAGCCAGAGGGATGAAGAAATGGAGATGAGAGAGTTGAACTTTGCAGAGAGACATGGGTGATAGTCAGTGCAGAAGCACAGTCAGGAGATGGGACATAGTGTATGAGAAATTGCAAGTAGTACAGGCTAGCTAAATCACAGAGTAGGTGGACAAGAATAAAGGCTAGAAAGGAAAATATACCATATGGACCATTTACCTTCAGAGGAACACATTATGTCCATCCATTCTCCTTGGAGGTTGTGCCTATTTTTAGAAGGTCACTGCCAATAAAAGAATTTCTAGCATGAAATGGTTTTCTCAAAAAGAGAACACAACTCAGAAACTGTGATTTTTAAATATTATTGCAAACAGGAACTCAGCTGTCTAATTGCCTCCTCTGCCTGGCCCCTATCACAACTAGGACACCCACAGGACCTCACAGATGTTTATCTTTGTGTTGGAATGGTGAGAAAATAACATTAAGTGCTGCTTGGGATTTTCCTATTATTCACTATTATGATGATAAATTAATAGGGGAAAGGACACCTCCAAGGTGGGAGAAAGGACTATGGTTTTCAACTGCAATATTAACTTTAAATTATTCTAAATGTGTGACTTAGCCAACTTGGAAAGAGTCCACCTCCAAATAAAAGAAAAGCAAATGAGAATTGATGGCACAATAGTTCAGGGCCTAAAAATTCAAAGTCAACACACATAATAGAGAATAAAGACCTGGCTAATCTGAGCAGCAGCAGCTTCTGGGATTTGTGACTATATACGTTGCTCTTAAAATGTCCATGCAAATTTTATGTATTCATTGTTCCCTCTGCAGACCAAGTACTGAAAGATCCTTTCTTTGTGTATACATATAGATGTATACTCCCTAAAATACACACACACACATACATATTCAAACTCAATTGACTCAACTTTGTATTAAAAAAGAAAAGATCATATGCACACAAAACTTGGAGTGCTTGGTGGCAGTTCAGTTTTCTCATGGGGTTTCATTTTATTTTAATTTAAGGAAGGATCAAGGAATCATGCATGTGGGTGATGTCCAAAATATCATGCAAAAGGAATATCTATCAATTTAATTTGCTCTTCTACAGTGCATCCTATAGAGCAGTGATGGGCAAACTACTGCCTGCGGGCCAGATGCAGCCCCCTGAAATGTTCAATCCCACTGCAGGACATTATTTCTAATCTGACAAATACAATGAGTAGGATACAATACAATGAAACTTCGAAAGAGTTGCCTTAGAAACACACTGACAGATGAGCAATTCCTTTCCTTTGGCCCCCTCTTTAAAAAGTTTGCCCATCACTGCTATAGATGATTTTTTTTTACTAAAAGTCAAGTTTCTTGCTTCTACTCCTTTGAGTGTGAAAAAAACATAATTCTCTCTTAGTTTTCTGAGTTCTTGGGACTCAGGCAACTTGGGGCTCTTTCTAACCAAGGTTTCTCTCATCCTTCCCTTCTAGCAATATGTATCCTGGGAGTGAAAAGGGGGGAAAACATTGTTAATGAGAGTTTCTCATAGCTGACCTCCCCAAGTTAAATGTTTTCTGGATACTTTGAAATATGTCATCATGGAAAAATGTTTATGCCGACCAAGCAAATATATTTTGGTTGGGTCTTCCTTCAGAATAAGTCTAGCTTCTCCATACAGTCAATGCCCAGACAAGGTTCCGTTGTCTCTCCATCCTTTTGGTCTTTTCTAGGGATTTGGGGGTGGGGTAAGAAATGATATTTCTCCTCTTAAAAACTTTGTACAATGACAAGTTGATTTTCCTCTCAGAAGGTTCCCTTGGAATGAGGCCGACTCCCTAGCTGTATCTCCCAGAAGCTTCCAGACTGCTGCATATCATCACATCCTACTGACTTGGGAGAGCTTGGCGCTTCCCATATGTTATTGTAGTCTGATTCATCTGTATCATTTTCCTTCTCAACATGCTTCTTGGGCTCCTAGTGTTGTCAAATTAAAGTGCTGGTCTCTGTGTATGCTACCGAACATCACTAAATTTCAGAGATGGAAAAGACCTTGGAGGACAACCAGTTGAACCTGTAAAATCCCTTCTGCATTACCTCTTAAATGTCATCATCCTGGTAGCAGCTGGGTGGCTCAGTGGATGGAGGGCCAGACCTAGAGATGGAGGTCCTGGATTCAGAACTGGTCTCAGACACTTCCTAGCTGTGTGACCCTGGGCAAGCCATTTAACCACCATTGCCTAGCCCTTACCACTCTTCTCCCTGGAACCATTATATGATATTGATACTAAGACAGAAGGTAAGAGTTTAAAAGAAATGTCCTCATCTCAGTATATTGTATAAAGATCTGGATTGCCAAGGCACTCATGACCTAAAGAGGCCCCTCATTCTATTTGGATAGTGATAAATTCCTTTTTCTTCTGAAGAGTTGGGATGTCTCTCTGAAATTTCCTCCCATTGTTCCTAGTTTTGTTCTCTAAAAGGCAAGAGGACCAAATCTAAAACCTTTCCTACCTAACAGGTCTTCAAGACAGCTATCATTATCCCTCCTCCCTGACCCGAAGTCTTCTCTTTTCTGGACTCAACATTCCCAGTTCCTTTAGTTGATCTTAGATAGCATGGTCTCCAGTTTCGTTAACATTCTGATCACCTTCAAACTTGTTAATATCATTCCTAAAATATGGCACCCAGAACTAAATTGTATTTCAGATGAAGGCTACTAAGGTCTCGCAGGACAGCAGAACAGTAGTCTCCTTTTTTAATGCACTAAATGTAAGTTCAGATTATATTAATTTTTTTGGCTTCTATCACTCTGTTGACGGGAAAGGAAAGGAATAAGCATGGGTTAAGTGCCTACTATGGGCCGGGAACTATGCTAAATGCTTTACAAATATTATTTCATTTGATCTTCACAACAACTCTGAGAGGTAGGTGCCACTATTATCCCCATTTTATTGTTGAGGAAACAGGTATGTAGAGGTTAAGTGAATTGCTCAGAGTCAGATGGCTAATGTGTGAGGTCATATTTGAACTTGGATCTTTCTAACTACAGGTCAAGCACTGTCCTTTGAGACACCTGGCTGTCTCTATCAGTATGTTAATATATTGACTCATTAAGTTAATAGCCTGCTAAGATGCTATCTTTTTGCATAACTTTTGCTCCTTCCTAGTCACTTGAGATGAAAGATATGTTTTTGAGCATTGCTATGAAGAAGCCCACTGGTTTCTTTTTCTTTCATTTTAGGAATAAGTATAACAATAATGTCACATTTTAATTGTGACTTTCCTTCTTTTCAATTCCCCAACATGAAGGCAATGAAATGAATGAAAGGGTTGCTTTCAGAGAAAACTGGGATTGTTTTGATATGTGTTGATACAGAGTAAAGTAAGAAGAATGCAGAGAACAATTTATATAACGATTTATATGATATTTTTTAAACTCTTATCTTCGATCTTAGAATCAATACTAAGTATTGAATCCCAGGCAGAAGAGCAGTAAGGACTAGGCAATTGGAGTTAAGTGACTTGCTCAGGATCACGTAGCTAGGAAGTGTCTGAGGCCAGGTTTCTCCCATCTCTAGACCTCCCATCTCTAGACCTGGCACTTTATCCACAAAGCCACCTAGCTTCCCCAATAATAATACTTAAAAAATCTCTAGGAAACATCTAAGACTTCTGATCAATGTAGTAATCAACCAGTGTTCCAGAGTACCAATTATAAAGAATGGTACCCTCTTCCTGACATGGTTCCTGGATGCTGAGGGAATAGAGAAGATTCATGTAGAAGATGGTACTTGAAATGAATCCTGGGGGGTAGGGGGAGGAATAAGTGTTCTAAGAGGCCAAACAAGGTGATGAAAAAGTACAATCCAACCATGGTGGTGCACTTTAATGTGAGCAAAAGAAATAGCCTTCATTTTTCTTATGGAAACAAACATATTTTTTGTTGAGTTTAGAATGTTGTCTTGAGCTATGTAGAGGACCATAGACTCCCATATTGAAATTCATCATATAATGTAGCAAAAAACCCCAAAACTATTGCATGTGCCAGTCAGGAGACCTGGGTCCCAGGTGGGCTTTTTCATTTCACCTGGCCCAGTCATCTCACTTCCCCCTCAAGCCCTTTTTTCTCTATTGTAGAGTTTGTACATTGAGAAATGGTTGGATCCACTCTGAAACTTCCCTTCAGCTCTATTGTTTGTGGTGGTGTTTTCATCCTTCATAAGATTTTAGTTCTTCAAGAGTAAGGCCTGTGAGTTTTTTGTGAGTTTTATACTCTGAGCATGCAGTAGTTTGTCCCTGTGTCTGAAAGCACTTAACAAATAAGGATGTGGCATCATCTCTAGTCCCCTCACTATGTTGGTCACCCTTCTTCAGAAACATTTGAGTTTGTCAATGTTGTTTCTGAAATGTTTTTGTAGATCAAAGTAATGGCTCTCTCTGCTTTTCCTTAGCTCCCATATTTTCTCTCTTTCCCTCCCTTTCTTGAATTCATTCTCAGTGGTCCTCAAATAAGGGGCATCTTTTTTCTCTTCCCTAAATCTATTTCTTGCGTGGGCACCAGCTGTTTCTGCCTCACTGCATTCCCTTAATAAGCCCTCCTTCTGCGCCTGTTCCCCAGAAGGTTTACTTCAGTTTAAAGCCTATATCAGAACCTAGGATAGGGTTTTCACTCAACCTCATATTCCTCTAATTCTCTCAACAAAAATCAATCACTTCCTAATCCCAGGGCATCCTAGTTTCACCCTCACTCATTTTCCCAGCAATCTGTCTCATGAGGTAATTTTCAGTCTCTTCTTGCTTGACTAGAAATCTTATCCTTGCGATATGCTGTAACCACCACAGTTTATCTGTACATGTCATGGAGATGGGAATCTGCTTTGAAGGAATCCAAAGTGTTGGATGTATGCAGCAAAAAAGCCCATGAAAGTGTTTTATTTCTTTAGAGCTGACACATTCACATGCTCTGAAAATCTACATGTTTGACATTCTTCCATCATCTGGATTGCTTTTCTTTACCTCTTTCTCTGGGCTGTTATTTTAGATGCATTTTTGTTCTATTGTTCTGTCTCCTTCCTGCTTTTCTTAATGTGTCTGAATTTTTTCTAAGGCTATTATACCCTTGACTGATAGTTTTTGATGAAGAATGAAGAAATCTCTTTATTTTGCTCCATCATGGGATAACTAGGGGAAAAATTCAACTAGACTAATGGATTTTGTTTTAAATTTTATATCATTCCTATTGATCTGCAACATTCCCAATTAAGTCCTCTATAAATTACAAGATACTGTATAGAAGATATCAACAGAGGCATAAATAAAAATAAAGTAGTTGAATGTAAAGATGTAGCACAAAATACTGAGCTTCCAAAAGGATAAAGATGGAAACACTGTGTACCGGCTAATGGACTAGAGACATACAACAGCAATAATAGCTCTACCCTAGCATTGACTAGGCTATGGGTATTTAAGTGAGCTAAGTAAATGTATAAATATACACCTATACATGTATATATACATACAAATACATACACATTTGTACATATATGAATTTTTCTCTTATTTTAAAAGTGGGTCCATATAGAATTATATAAATTACAGATAACAGAGCTACATCCATCTTAGATGTTGTTATCATTTATTTGTTTCAGTCATGTCCAATTCTTTGTGGTCTCATTTGGGGTTTTCTTGGCAAAGATACTGTTGTGATTTGCCATTCCCTTCTCTAGATCATTTTCCACATGAGGAAACTGAGGCAAACAGGATTAAATGACTTGACCAGGATCATTCAGCTAGTGTTTTATGCCACATTTGAACTCAGATCTTCCTGATTGTAGAACCAGGCATTCTGTCCATTGACACCTAACTGCTTCTCATATCTCTCTTTAACATATAGATATTGATACATTTGTCAACATTTTTAAATAACCAAAGAAAGGAGTCAAATGGCAACTAATTTGGTAATTGAATGTTGTGTGCCAAGATCAAAAGTAGCTGGAGTTGAAGGGATGTAAAAAAGGGAAATCTAACTTAATCCAAGTTCACGAGACTAGAAAAATGTGGCCCTCTAGTTAGTCTGAACTAAGTAGTGTAGTTAGGATAGTCTGTCTTTACTAACTAGTCTTTAAAACACTCCTAGCTTTTTTATACTCTAAAATATGGTCTTATAACTCCTAGACCTGGGATCATGTCTGTAGGAATTTGGGGTTATAAGATGGGGGAAACATTTGGGAGGGAAGTTGGAAGGGGGATGGAAAATAATGAGACAGGATAAACTGAGTCAAATATGGCATTATTTAATAGATTACTTTCCATTGGTGGCAGGGGAGGGGAAAGGAGGGAAGGAGTTTTGTGCCTTTTTATTTTTTTATTTGAAACCAGTGTCTCCAGGATGATGCAGAACATTTTTTAGTCCCCTCTCCTCTTGGTTTTTATGACACTACAATCTCATAGTTTACCTTCTATACCTATTCTCACTCCTCTGCTTCTTTTACTAGCTCTTCTTCCTTCCTTGAATTAGGGTGGCTCTTAAGCTTCTACCCTAGTCTGTTTTAACAGGACTTCTTAATCTTAAGTCTGTGAAATTGCTTTTTTTTAAAAAAAAAAAACTCTTACTTTATGTCTTACTAACAACTCAAAGACAGGAGAGTAAGGGTTAGGCAGAGTTAAGTGACTTATCCAGGACCACACAGGAAGTATCTGAAGCCAAATTAGAATCCAGCTCTTCCATCTCCAGGCCAGATGCTCTATCCACTATACTGCCTAGCTGCCCCTGTGAACTTGTTTTTACGAAATATTTTGATAGTTGTATTTTAGTATAATTTATTTCCTTTGTAATCAATTGTATTTCATTTTATGTATTTAAAAATTGTATTCTGAGAAGTAGTACATAAATCCATAAGTGATTGCTAAAAGTGTCCATGACAAAAAAAAAAGCTTAAAAGACCTTGCTCTACACTGTAGTATTCTCCTCTTATTTTGTAATATTTTGGAACTCTCACACTTTTCCCACATTCCTTTGGAGAATAATATTTGTATAAGTAAACAAAAATCCCCCCACTTAGATTTTAAATTCATTGAGAGCAGGGCACCGTGCTGTATTCTTTAACAGTGATTTGTCTATAGTAGGTACTTAGTAACTGTCAAATTTCATTGAGTTCTTCAAGGTCAAAAAAAAGTAAATCTGAATTTCTATTCTACAAAATCTTCTTCAACTTAATTTCCACATTAGCTACAACAAAAAAAAACCATAAGTAGCAATTCTGTTTTCTTAGGGCAAGCATCCCAATATTACACTCTGGCAAGAAATAGTTATAAAAGGGTTAAAGACCTTAAGATACATGGAGAGAATTCATGATTTGAGTACCCTTGGAGTAAGAGACTATAGGAAGGACACTACCCCAGAAAAGAGGCTACAAAGACTGTAGGAAAAGATTTTCTGGCTCCTATGAAAAAAAGTTACCAAGATACCATGAGGTCATTGCCTAGGCCACCTTCATCCTTAAATCAACCCAAGAATAAAAGTAGAGGGTTTAAAGGATCTTGTTCAGTCCTTTGTAGAATTTCTCTAGCGAATCTTCCTTCTCTGCAATAGCTATTGTTGCATCACCTGCAATTAATGGCACTCCTTTTGCTTGTATTGCAAAATCAGATGACCAATTTGTTTATTTTTCCTGTTGCCTTTGGGTACACAATAAAACTAATGCTACAAACTTTTGTGTTGGCCTTTGTGAAGACAGCCTGTGAGCCAGCCTTCCGTTTAGCCTCAACTTCTTTTTGTCTTTTGATTTCATTTATCATGAGGATATGGTTATGGTTTGGTTCTTTCAGTATGACCCTTCAGTGATCATTGAACTCAAGCTTTGAAAAAAAGCACTATAGATCATGTTCATAGGTGGTTTATCAATTATTAGATTCTTAGAATTCTCAACCTTCTTTTCCATAACTCCACAACTATTATTGTAGCAACAGGAGGGAGGTCACAAAGGACTAAAGATCATTTTAAATTTTGCTTTGTTTCTTGTGTTGACATGATATCCATCACTTCAATGGCCAACCTATTGGTGACAAGCTTTTCTGTCCTGAGCTATGTTGTTCCTTATACAAAAGAATCAGTCTGATTCTTGGACCATATCTTGAAGCCTTTTCAAGCTAATAGTTTTTCTGTTCTCTGGGCATGGCTTTGGAGAACCCTGGGTCATCATAATGCCAACAAAATAGAACTTTGTGTACTGATTCATCAACACCAAACTCGTTGAGACACTTCACAGAAAACAGTTATTAGTGAGATTTCTATTTTCTTTGTACCTTCTGAAAAATCCTCATTGAAGTTAGGCCTATTCATTGTTTAATTTGTTTAGTGTACTATGAAATCAACTACAAAAAAAACTTTCAAATTAAGCCTAAATTATGATATATTGCATGACAACTGTCTTAGTAACATGTCACAGTAGAAGGATGTTCAAAAGAGTAGTTTTACACTTTGCTATTACTTTAAGTTAAAAAAAACTTCATGAATACTAAATAATTATTGCCCTATTTAAAATTTTTATTTTAACTATTCTTATTGATATAAAATACATGATCACTCAAAAGAATTTGGTCTTGCTATTTACACAGGATGAAAAAAGGGGGCAGAGTAAAGAATGATTCTTCTTAAGACTGAAAGATACAGCTGGAAATGTAGCCCATCAGATCATATATTGAGGATATACACTACCTATGAGCAATGACTTGTACTTAGAATTGAATAGGATTTAGAAAGTAAATGGATTGATTGCCTTTGAGAAACTGCATTGTGCCTTTACATACACATAGTTTGTCCTGGAAACTAAGGTCCACCTTTATATTTATTTGTTTGTTTGTTTACTTACTTATGTATTTGTTTTTGTGTGTGTGTGTGTGTGTGTGTGTGTGTGTGTGTGTGTGTGTGTGTGTGTATGAGGGGAAACTAGATATTTAAGGATTGGTCACCAGAAATTGGATTTACACAATTTCAAATTAAAAATAGACCCAAGTCATGATGACTTTTATGGAAGTTTATTTACAATTAGGAAGGTTGAAGGTAGGGAAACTGAGAGAGAGAAACTCTGGCCAGGACGAGAGGTGGAGACCAGATGAGGAGTTAGAGGCCCCAGCAGAGGAACACAGAAGTTATTAAACAAGTCTTCTAGCCCAAGGCCTTTTACAATTAGAGAGGCAAGAGAGGCCTCCTTGAGAGTAGAGCCTGCAGAAATGCCAAGGGAGGAGAAAGGAAGTCAGCCTAACTTACCCACATGACAATTCAGAGGGAAGCAGTCTGAGGTCTCCCCAGAGATCTTTCTACATCAAGTTCAAAGCGCCCACTCCTCCACAGGAAGTTACCATCATATTTAAAAGATAGCATCTTTCGTCACTTCCTGCATCCACCTCCAATTTCAAGTGGACAAATGGCAGCCTCAACACTGTTTTGGATTGCCCAAAGGGCAGTCCATTGTTTTTGATTTGTTACTTATTGTTACATGTGGGTTACAGGCCTTCCCCTCCCCACTTAATTCTAAGTTGGGTGGGGTGACATTTTTGATGGTTAGAGTCTAAACGATGAATGAGGATGAGCTAATTCCATTTACATAGTATTTAATTTAACAATATTATTCTAATAATGCTGTATGGCTAAAAGTCATGCAATACCATGAGCTACAATAATGCAAAATGAGGATCACTTAAAAGGCAACAGACAGGAATTGGGGAGGGGGAATGACTGGGCTGAAAAATATCATCAGTAGAACACTGAGAACCATAAAGGATATTATCAGGTTGATCTAGGGTAAAAAAAAGTAGGTGAAGCAGTCGTAGAAAGGCTAAAGAATAAATGATGGACAATCCATATGCTCTTGATGTCAAGAAATCCAGATGAAAGCCATTAGCACATTTGGTGAACATTAAAGAAAGTTGAACAATATAAGATGATATGAACAGGTTTTGATTGGTGGAAACTGGGAGGATAAATATACCAATATGATAATGGTCAATCAACTCATCAGTAAACATTTACTAAGCATCAACTATGTACCAAGCCCTGGGAATTCAAAAAAAGGCAAAACATAGCCCCTGCTTTCAAGGAGCTTACAATCTAATGAGGGAGACAACATGCAAATATATTCAAAACAAGCTATATACAAGACAAGTAGAAGATAATTAAAAGAGAGAAGGAAGGCATTGGAATTAAGAGGGGTTAGGGAAAGCTTCCTTCCTGTAGAAGGAGGAATTTAGTTGGGACTTAAAAGAAGCCATGGAGGTTGAAACAAAGGAGGAAGAGCATTCCAGACCTATGGGGGATTGCCAGAGAAAATGCCTAGAGCTCAGAGATGGAGAATCTTGTCTGGGCTAAAGCCAGGAGGACACTGTCCTGGACTGAAGAATACATGTCAGGAAGTAAAATGTAAAAAGAATGAAGAGCTTTTAATACCAAACAGCATTTTGATATTATATTTGCTCCTGGAGGCAATAGGAAGCCACTGGAGTTTACCAAGTAGAGAGGTGACATGATTGAGCCTGAGCTTTAGGAAAAAATCACTTTAAGAGCTAAAATAGAGAATGGTTTGGAGTAGGAACAGGCTTGAGGCAGGCAGACTATAATCACTCAGCTGTCAAAGTGATCTTTCTATATCAGTCTGAACATGTCACCCACAACTTAGTAAACTCCAATGGTTCCCTAAGGCCTCCAAGATGAAATATAATAACTTCTAGTTTTTCAAGGCCCTTCATAGCTTGGTTCCCTCCTACCCTTCAAATCCTCTTACACATTATTCTCTCCCCTAAATATTCTGCAACCAAATGACATTGGCTTCCTTGCTGTTATTCAAACAGGACAATCTATCTCCTGATTCCAGGCATTTTTACTGGTTGTCCCACATACTTGGAATGTGGCCCTCCTCATTTCTGCCTACTAGCTTCCTAGGATTTCTTCAAGTCCTAGTTAAAATTCCACCTTCTACAAAATGCCTTCCTCATCCTCCTTAATTCTATTTCTTTCCCTCTACTCATTACTTCCAATTTTTCTGTAAATAACTTGTTGGTATATAACTGTTTATGTTTCCCAATTTGACTGCAAGCCCTTTCAAAGAAGGGACCATATTCTCTTTCTTTGTCTCTCTAGCACTAACCACAATGACTGCCTCATGGTAGGTACTTAATAATAATGTATATTATTAATTACTAATCTCTTGACTTAACAGAGGTGACATTGAGTAATATGGTTCCAGTGAAAAACACATTAAATAATGTCTTGATCTTGCTGATTCTTTCTCTAATAGTAGGTAGCAAAATGTTACTTGAACTCCAATTTTCCTGTAAAACTAAAGGAAAATGGGCACTCAATGCTTCAAGTTAAAATATAGAGGTCAGGTTGAACTAATGGATGAAGATAATATTTATAAATACCCTGAATCTCCTTTACGCAAGATGTATTGAGCATGAAACTACTAAGGAGAAAATCGTGCATATGTGCGTTATGTTTATTGACAGATTGATTATGAGACTTGCTGGAATGTTGAATTCAAAGATCAATGGCAAGAATATATTTAAAACAATTAATGCCTATGTAATACCAGAATTAATACACATTCTGGGAATTGTAATTTTATTTATTGTCACAGTGAGCTGAACAATAACAGATTTGGAAACTCTCCTAACAAAGAATAATATTATAGTAGTATTTATCATCCTAAGGCAGCTCTACAAAGATTCATATATTCACATTGAAAATCTACCAATAAACATTTATTAGGCACCTTCTATGCCACCAGACTGAGTGAAAGAAAGATATGATGGTACAAGGAACTAAACCAATTGTATAAAAAATCAAGCCATTCCCCAATTGATAAATGGGCAAGGGACATGAATAGGCAATTTTCAGATAAAGAAATCAAAAGTATCAATAAGCACATGAGAAAGTGTTCTAAATCTCTAATAATTAGAGAAATGCAAATCAAAATAACTCTGAGGTATCACCTCACACCTAGCAGATTGGCTAAAATGATAGCAGTGGAGAATAATGAATGTTGGAGAGGATGTGGCAAAATTGTGACATTAATGCATTGCTGGCAGAGTTGTGAACTGATCCAACCATTCTGGAAGGCAAATTGGAACTATGCTCAAAGGGTTATAAAAGAATGCCTAGGGGGCAGCTGGGTAGCTCAGTGGAGTGAGAGTCAGGCCTAGAGACAGGAGGTCCTAGGTTCAAACCCAGCCTCAGCCACTTCCCAGCTGTGTGACCCTGGGCAAGTCACTTGACCCCCATTGCCCACCCTTACCAATCTTCCACCTATGAGACAATACACCGAAGTACAAGGGTTTAAAAAAAAAAGAGTGCCTGCCCTTTGATCTAGCCATAACATTACTGGGTTTGTACCCCAAAGAGATCATAGATAAATAGACTTGTACAAAAATATTTATAGCTGCGATCTTTGTGGTGGCAAAAAACTGGAAAATTAGGGTATGCCCTTCAATTGGGGAATGGCTGAACAAATTGTGGTATCTGTTGGTGATGGAATACTATTGTGCTCAAAGGAATAATAAACTGGAGGAATTCCATGTGAACTGGAATGACCTCTAGGAATAGAGCAGAGCCAGAAGAACATTGTACACAGAGACCAATACACTGTGGTAAAATTGAATGTAATGGACTTCTGTACTAGCAGCAATGCAATGACCCAGGACAATTCCGAGGGATTTATGGTAAAGATGCTACCCACATTCAGAGGAAGAACTACAGGAGAGGAAACACAGAAGAAAAACAACTGCTTGAACACTTGGGTTGATGTGGACATGATTGGGGATGTAGACTGGAAATAATCACACCAATGCAACTATCAATAATATGTAAATAAGTCTTGATTGATGACATCTGTTAAAACTAGTGGAAATGCTCCTTGGCTGGGGTGGGGGGGAAAGTTTGAGGGAGTGAGGGGGAAAGTGAAAACATGAATCATGTAACCATGGAAAATTTTTCTAAAAATGAAAAAAAAATCCTATTAAAAAAAGAAAGATATGATGGGTATTCTCCAAAGCACATGATAAAGAGGTTAAAAACTTGCAGAAACATGTTTGGAACAGATATTATTTCACTTGGCAAATGGGCAGTTAAGTGGTTTGCTGGATAAAGTGTTGGTCTTGAAGTCAGGAAAATCTGAGTTCAAATCTTGCCTTAGACACATACTAGTTGTTTGTCTTTGAACAAATTATTTAATTTTGGTCTGCCTCAATTTCCTCAATTATAAAATAAGAATTATAATACCACCCATCTCATAGTGTTGTCATGAGGCTCAAATGATATAATATTAATAAAGTGCTAGCAAGTGGTAGGTCCTGAATAAATAAAACATATTACCTCCCAAATTAATACAAACTGATAAAAGATACATATGAATAGATCTGTCCCTTAACAAAAAGCAGTTTACCTTTAGTTTCATTCCAGAAAATGGTAAAAATCCATGAGTGGAATAAAAAAGCCTACTATGGGTGATATCCACATTGACCCAGCTGAAAATATATCAATACAGAAGCATTTACCAAATAAATTACTGTCTTTTAGATATATTTATAGAAACAGGTTTATGATGATAATTTTGCAGGTAATCATTCAGACTTATTGATCAATGAAGATTATGTAAAAAATGATAATACTTTTCTGCAAATAACCAAAATTTAGTAAATATCATATACCTAGCAAGACAGAACCTGAAATCTAGAATCATACATCAGAAGCTCACTATCTTTTATAAACTAACAGACAAGAAATCCTCTCTGACTTCAAAATAACCCTGAAAATTCAACAGACAAATGGAAGTAGAATTGTGGTTTTATCCTGTTGTCCACAATCTCCTTGACATGACAATCATCGTAAAAATTCAGGAATAATCACTTTGGTAGTGTACTATACCAATACTCAAAATTTCCCAGTCAAATGGAGTGAAAAACATTCAAAATATAGAGACAGTGGAAGATATCAAAACCATTTGGAAATGAATGTACTTCATCCCTGTTATCCTTTTTGACACCGGAGTTGTCCCAGAGAAGCTTTCAATGAACTAACAGTACTGTGTGTATGTCCCAAAACTTTTAGCCAGTTATAGAAAAGTAATTATTTGATCTATCTGAGCAGTAGTCCACAGAACATTAAATATTTTAGGGGGGGAAATGAAATAGCAACTTGTCCTTGGATCATTTCTATTTGAACTCTGTAGAAAAAAAGAGAGAGAGAGATGAGAATAAGATCTGAAAAAAAAAAACTGAAGAGAGGAAATGTTTTGCCTTGATGTGAAAAAAACTTCCCCAAAATTAGAGCTAAGAAAAAGTTCAATAGACTGTCTCTGGACACAGTGTGTCGCTCTCAATAGAGGACTTCATGAAAGACTTGTCAATGTCTTATTGGAGAGATGTAAATGGGAGTGTGCATGGAAAGTATTACTCAGACCAGTTCAACCCTGAGGTACTTTCTACCTGAATTTTTATGACTGTGAATTTGCCCCAGGTCACCTATGTGGAAGCAAAACTAGAATCTGGGCCTTCTAATTTCTGACTCAAAAGAAAGCCTCCCACTTAGCATAAAAAGTGAAAAATGTCATAATCTGTATAATCCCAAAGTTTCTAAATTTAAGGAGATTTTACCAGCAGCTAGAACAATGGATTTCAAAATGTGGTATGGGAATCCCCAAGGGACCCTGTGATCCTTTCAAGGAGTATACAAGCTCAAAACTATTTTCATAAGAATACTAAGATATTTTCACTTCTAATATGGTAAATATAGATATATATAACCCACATACATAAAAGTTCTATGGGAGAGAGGTCCTCAATAATTTATAAGAATATAAAAGGGTTCTGAGACCAAAAAGTTTAAAAATTGCTAAACTAGAGAATTCTTTGAAATAATTTTAATGGAGTGTTCAGTTTTTATTCAACTGTGCTTCTACATTTAGTCACTGTCTTATTGGAACAAATAAGACTTACATGAAGTTTAATCAACTACATGTATAGTTGTGTGTGTACATATCCATGTGTATATATATTCATGCACACAAACACATGTACATACATTTGCTAGCTGTGTGACCCTGAGTAAGTCACTTAATCCTGTTTGCCTCAATTTTCTTATTTGTAAAATGAGTTCGAGAAGGGAATAGTAAACCACTCCAGCAGTATTTTTGCCAAAAAAAATCCCAAATGGAATTATGAAGATTCAGACATGACTAAAAAAATGACTCAATAACAATATAGGAATACATACCTATATCTATTTTTATATCTGCATATAGATGTTATCTATAGCTCTGTTTATACTGTGCATACTTTTTCTGTATCTGTGACTCTCCTTCTACCAGACAGGTGATAGACTTAAAATACAAAATGAGATGTATTTTTAGACATGGATAATATGGACATTTCTTTTGTTGGAACTATGTATATTTATTATGAGGTTTTTCTCTGTTTAATTGTTCAGTTGGAGAGGGGAGCAGAGTGGCAGGAAGAGATAGTAAATGCTCGTGAAAATAAATATTACTTAAAAATAGAGGAATCTATAATAAAACCAAGTAGGAATGATACAGCTACTAAAAATGAACAGCAGTGGCAAATAGGCTTGAGAAGAAAAAAATTATTGATACCTTAAAAAACATAAAACCTAACTTCTAATTGTCCTTAGAACAAGTAACTTCTAAATGTCCTAGTAATTAAGTCTGAGATTCTGACTCTGTGGCTTAAAACCTGTCACTAGGGTACTCTATATGACTTTGTTCATCCGTCATCCCACTCAACCCCCTGGCAGGGTTGTCTACTTCATGTCCTTCTCCTGGGATTTCCTCATACCTGCCTCCAGATTTTCTCTAAAGCATTAATTTATTCATCTAAAAACATTTATTAAGATCCTAGTTATGAACAATGTTCTGTACTCAGTGCAAAGCGAGACCCATAAAAATAGGACATGGAGCCTGACCTTAAGGAATATCCAGTCTAAAAGGATGATTAGACATGCACACAAACAAATAGTTGCGCTATGACAGATACATAAGTGGAATACAGTGTACCAGGACATAAGAAAAGGAAACAAAGAAAAATCTGAAGGATCACTTAACATTAAGCCTTTTAAAGAACATAGAGACATTTCAAAGTGAGATTTCTTGAGACAGTTAAACTTTCAGAGATGAATAATAAGTAACCTAGCTATTGCCCAGGCCTGAGAGCAGAGGTGGTGAGGTGGAAACTTTTTCTAGGAGAGAAAATGTAGCTATTGAGAAACTTCAGGATTTTTGATATATAAATACAATGGAACTCTATTGCACCATGAATATGATTGGTCCAGAGAAATATGGAAAGACTTTTATGAACAGATGCAGAGTGTAATGAGCAGAACCAAAAGGATTATTTATGCAGTCACCATGACAATGACTTGAGTGAAAACAACTTTGAAAGACCTCAAAATTTTGATGACCAGAACCTAATTGTGACTTCTTCCTTTTTTTTTTTTTTAATAAAGGAAGATTTCAACTCTATGAGGGAGAAGGAAGAAGAAGGTAGATTGTAGGGTAGTGATAGATATGAAAACAATAGTAGCAATTAAACATTTCAAAAAATACAGTCATATCTTGGTACTTAATGGTTTTGGAACTCGTGGAATTTGGTATTGATGCATTTTGAGGGGAAAATTGTCATGGTATTCAATGTTTGTTTGGCACTCAACACACTTGCTAGGATTTTCTGATGTCATGATCTCGGGAAGTGTATGCCAGCTCCAGCCAAAAAAAAAAAGGATCACATGTTAATTCAGGGGCATAAAGAAGAGAAGCAGCAACAGCTAGTGACAGGGGAGTTTTCTTTAGGTGAGGAGGCAAAGGACGATGTCCCCACTTCATTAATCAAAGAAATGCGTGGAAATGCAAAACTTCTTTGAAAAATATCCCTGACAAAGCTTTACCAAGCAGAATTGTGAATTTGTTAAATGACCATGCCATTTGCCACTTTAGAAGAATTTTGAAATGCAGACAAAACCAAACATATTGGATAGGTTTTTTGTGAAGCTTATACCTGGTGGACCTCTAGGAAGGTTCAGTGGTAATAAGGGACAGAAAAGAGAAAGAGAAAGAACCCTAGAAGGGCAAAAGTTAAATTAAAAATATATAATCTAATTATTATTATTTAATGTATGTCTATGTATTATTAAAATTTATTTATTAAAACACAACTTGATTGATGCATATAATGCGGTGTCTGGAACAGATTAATTCATTTTCCTTATGGGAAAAATTCATTTGGTACTCTACCTTTTTGGTACTCGACCTGCTTTCTGGAATGAATTAATGATGACTTCTAAGGTATCTCTATACATGGAAAACAAAAAAAAAAGAAGCATGGAAGGAGATATAATTAGGAAAATGTTTTTACTGCCTCATTAAATCTAATGTATTTTTTTAATACACAAAGGAAGCTCACAGTTTCTTATACAATCATCTTTTTGGCTGTTCCTTGAAATTATTTGGTGCATGGATGATTAAGTCAAATAAAAAAGAAAAGATTTAAATATAGGGTTAGGAAGTGGAAATAAAGGGTCAAAATATGATAACACTTTTGCTGATAACAAATAACTCTAAACAAAAGCCAATCTACAACACATCAGGGATTACCAGCAACTGTATAATTTACATGTCATCTTCCACATTCCATGAATACTGTGGGCTGAGGTTGTAAATTCAAGTATATATGATTGAAAAGATCATTGGTTGATTAGCAGTCCTTAGATACTATGTCTGTGGTACACTAGAATTTTTATGCTTCATAAATAATACTGCTAAGCAGTTAGGAAGTACAATGGATAGAGTGCCAGACTTGGAGTCATCTTCCTGAATTCAATTATGGCCTCAGACATTTCCTGGCAGTATGATCCTGGGCAAATCATTTAGCTCTGTTTGCCTGTTTCCTCATACACAAAATGACCTGGAGAGCTAGAGTTGAGAGGACCTGGGTTCAAATGTGACCTCAGATATGTGCTATTTTTCTGACACTGGGCAAATCACTTAACCCCAATTGTCTACCCCTTACTGCTCTTCTCTCTCAAAACTGATACTAAGAGAGAATGGAAGGTCTGGTTGTTTGGTTGTTTTTTTTTTTAATTTGCTGGAGAAGGAAATGGCAAATCACTATTTTTGCCAAGAAATCCCTAAATGAGGTCATGAAGAGTTGGACATGACTGACAAAAACACAAAAAACAATTCAACAACAAATAATATTGCTTGCAAGAAAGGAGTATTATTGTGCATAAATATGTGAAAACTGCTCATTGGTTTATAGGTATAACTGCTGTTCATAGAAACTATTGTCCCTTCTTTCTGTAAATCATAGAAAGGATTTAAAAAGTTCACAGTGCTACAGAGGCTGCATGACATTTTGGCTCAGAAAGAGCCATCCCCATCTATAGTGGTTGCAAAGGATGGCTACTGCTACACTGCTATTGTTTCCCAGATATGTATGGGTGAATTTGGGATGCCAACTGATCTTCTGAAGGCTTATTTCTTCTGGTGACCCCATCTTGCCATTTACCATTAAGTCATTTGTAAATGTCACTTAAGTTCAAAATAGTTCAAGAGGCTAATATAATATTTGTTGCAGGTGCAGGTGCCACAACACCAGAGTTCTATAAGGTCATTGCTCAGAGGAACTTAATTTTGCCTCATAGTTTGGAGTCACATGGGTAAAATGTTAATACATCAAGGACTTGTGATTTTGTCCCTTCATCAGCACAGATTACAACTGTTTCTAAATGACAGTCTTAAGAGATTTGCCTGAAGATCAGGGAAGTTAAATGACTTACCCAAGGTCACAGAGCGACTAAATGTAGAAGTAGGATTTAAATATAGTTCTCCAGGTTTTATGAAATGTTTTACCCACTTCATAATCATCCGATCTTCATCCATCCCCCACAAAGTAGATAATATCCACTTTATCCACATAAATGCCATTTTATAGGGGAGGAAACTCAGTCTCAGAGAGGTTATTTGGCAAGAATGCATAGTTAATAAATTACTGAACCAGGAGTTGAATCTAGTTCTATTCTGACTAAAAATCCTGCATTTTCCCTTCTCTACTATGCTTCCTCTCATTTTCTGCCAATTGCCCAGGAGATATTCTGGTCTTCTCATTGTAATTTCTAATCAATATGCATGGATAGAAAATAGCAACAGTTTACTGACTAGTCTTGAGACTTCACTGGACAATGTACAGCCTAGATGACAGCATAAATCTCTGTACGGGTGATGAAAAACTTCAGCGGTATTTTCATTTCCCCTAGTGTAACCTGGTCTTCCAAAAATCTACCACTAGTCTCTGGCACTGTGCTAACCAAGGCCAACTCTATGCACATCTACTTTTCTGTGGGCTATTGTTTTCAGAGTTTTCAAAGACTCTCTTGTCCCATAAACATCTCCTTCACCAGTTTACCAACCTGAATCTCTACCTTCATTGCCATTCTTTATGTTAAAGCACTGGCTCTCCAGAAGGCCTGAGATAGAATACAAATATCTGGACTGAGATGGATAGGACATTAAGCTACCGTGAGTGGTCATTAATGCATTATTGAAGATTAGTTTAAAAGCAAAGAGGCCTTAAGCAAATGAAATATGACAGACATGTTTTGATGAATTGTTTAAGGGAGGGACAGAGAAGTGGCCTAGGGCCTAGAATACTGGGCAATGTGTGGAGGCTCCTCCCTCTCCCCCCCCCACCCCCCATGGATACACGAAGGAGAGAGGTGGCAAAAGGAGAACAAGGAAACACCAAAAGGTGTGAGATTACTGAAAACACACTTTACCTACTTCAGAAATTTGCTTTCAGGTAAAAAAATATTGCACACAAAAAGAAAAAAAGAGTTCAAGCATCAAGGAAACAATTAGGATTAAAAGATTTAGCACCTACAAGTATAAAGGAGATAAGCTCTTATAATAAGATTTTTTTAAAAAGGTAAAAAATAAAAACTTAAAACCAAGAAAAACTTACTCTATATATGATCCCGCAGGAGAAAAAAAAATGGACCTGTAATTGAATTCTTTGATTCAGTCTTTTTTAAAAAAACTCTTACCTTCCATCCTACAATCAATACTGTGTTTTGGTTCTAGGGCAGAAGAGTAATAAGGGTTAGGCAATAGGAGTTAAATGACTTGCCCATAGTCATAGCTAGGGAGTATCTTAGCTCTCAGGTTTGAACCCAAGACCTTCCATCTCTAGATCTGGTTCTCAAATCTATTGAGCCATCTAACTGTTCCCTGAAGCATTCTTGATTTTTTAAAATATAGAGTTGAACTGAAACAATAAAAGAGTCAAAAGAAAACTCCAGAGGTTCAAAATATATTGGAAGAATGCATTTTCCAAATGCACATTAGAGCATTCAGAAGGATCAATTCTATAAGATCATGAAGTGTCCCTTCACACCAAAGTTTCCTTTAGAGTTCTACTATCTTTAAGAATTATAGAGACAGTAAAATAATACAGAGAACCTGGAGGTGGCATTATTTGGTTTTGATGGTCTTAAGAAAGGAGAGAAAAATGAGGAAAAGAGAATAAAAAGGAAGGGAAGGGAATTTGTAATCTTACCTAATGAGTATGAAAGAAATGAAGCTTATGCAAACATAGAGAAAGAGGAGGTAAACAGGGACCACAGAAATAATTTGAAACAAACAGAGGAAGATTGAGTGTACTTACACATACACCCATGAAAGTCTCTCTGCCTCAAGCCTCTACCCACTCCAGACCATCCTTTACTCGGGAGTCAAATCGATCATTTTAAAGCTGACTATATCATTCCCCTAGTCAATAAAATCCAGCAACTGGGGTGTTTTCATAAAAGGGGATAGAACTAGCAATAGACTTGCCCCCACCCCTGCAAAAAAGAAAGACAAAAGGGTCAGTGATGCATTTTTAAAATCACAGAAAAAATAGAAGTAAGACTTGAAGGAAACACAGACAAGTAGGATGGCTTTGACATCTTGAATTTATTATGTATTGAAAAAGCAGGCTGTAGTTAATACTCACTGTTTCCTCTATAATTCCTTATTTATTCTACTTTAAATATAGAAATGTTTGACAAATGTTGAGTTCAAAATCAAAAGAAATTTTTTTCAAAGATTAAAAAAAAATCCTAACACAAAGGAATACAATTTCCTCTCTTTCTAGGGGAATTATAAGCTAATTTTTCTGTATAGTGGTGTAGGACATGGGGATACACCATCACTTCAGAACTCACAGGGCCAACAATGAACACTGAAAGTCATCTTTCTTCTCAGAGAGTCTTTCCTCAGTTGTAGAATCATCACAGCCCAACTATGACTTCATTCTATGGGACTCTCTCCTAAAACCACACTCAAGTCATAACTCTTGAGTCCTATATCCAATATCATTTCTGTTTCACTGTTCCCATATCTACTCACTATGTATCCATACTAGGACATGCAACCACATAACCATAGTATCTTTTAAAAACTCACTTTCCTATAGACAAATCCTCACCAACCAGATTCTTCACCTTATGTCACTATGCTGTGGTTTCATTCACAGCCTTTTGTGAAATGTAGTCTAGAAAATGCCAATAAAATATGTTTTCTTGTGATTGTAGAGGGGGAACAAGAATTTATTAAGCCCCTACTATGTTCCAGGTGCTATGCTAAGTAAGCACTGCACAAATATTATTCATTTGATCCTTACACTCACCTTGGGAGGTACCTAGTTTTAAAACTATGAATTGAGTAGTTGAAGAAGGTAGGAATATAAAAATACCTTAAAGAACATTACCTTGGAAGGGATAAAAAAAAGATTGGCACAGTCATTTCTAAAATCTCATTTTACATTTGAGGAAACTGAGGCAGACAGTAGTTAAATGATATATCTAAGGTTAGAGAGCTAATAAGGTCTTCTGAGGACAGAATTGAATTCAGGTTCACTAACCCTAGATATAGCTCTCAAATCTCTGTACCACCTATAGCTGCCTCTGTATTAAGGTCAGTCATGCTGACTATATTTACTTAAAATAATTTTGCGACTGAAGAGAACCTATTCCTATAGAGCCATGATGGTGAACCTATGGCACTCATGCCAGAAAGAGCATGCAGAGACCTCTCTATGGGCATGCACCTCTCGCCCAGCAGAATTCATTACTAGAAAGGCAGAGGGACTCCAGCCAAGCTGCTTCCTTCCCATTCTCCACTGGCTTGGGAACATTTTTTCACTTGACCCACCCCTCTTCCCAGCAACCCAGTGGAAGTGTTTCTTCCCTGCCCTGTCTGGGATAAGGTGGTCATAGGCGACAAAGATGGAGAGGAATGGAGCACTTGAGCTAGTCCCCTCCCTAACCCTAACCCTAACTTCATTTATAACCCTAACCCTAACTTCATTTATAACCCTAACCCTAACTTCATTTATAACCCTAACCCTAAATTCATTTATAACCCTAACCCAGCAGCTCAATGGGAGAGTTTTCTCCTTCCCCTATCTGGGGTAAGGTGGGGAGAGGTAAGGGAGGGGGACAGCTTTGTGCACTCAGTCTGGGGGGGGCATGGCACAGCACTTAATCTCTAAGTGGGGGGTCATGGCATGCAGGCTCTAAAAGATTCACCATCACTGATATAGAGTATACAATCACATCAGAATATTGCTTTCATTTGGATCATTCAGGAAACAAAAGCTCCCTTGATATATAGTCTTCCAGGTGCCACTCAACTTTTGTTCTTAAAGTTAAGGGTCTTTTTGTCTTACAGAACAGAATAAGTGTGCAGATGGCCAAAGCAGGGATCCATTTATGTCCGAGACCAGCCTGAAAACAATACAGTGTTAATGGTGTCAATTTGTCTGCCACTTGGACTCCTTAGACTATACCTGGTGTTAGCTGACTTTGAATAATGGTATCCAGAGAAGGTGATCAGCTCATCCATATAGCTGCAGAATAATTGGACTCTCTGTTATTCAACTGATAATGCCCCTGCAACAGCTCATACAATGCTAAAATAGACCCAATTAGATTTTTTAAAATATTAAAGACATCAACAAATCCCTCTTTAGCTACTGCATCTTGTTATAGAAAGTGGATGATGACTTTTCAATTCATGACTTTACATAAACTAGTTAAACAAAATCTGGATGAAAAATTCCAGTTAAATATATGCTTAACACAGATTCAGAAAGATAGAAATGATAAATGATAAGGAAGGAAAGAACAAAGGAAGGAAGAAAGAAGGAAATAAACATTATACTCTATTATGTGTTGGGCTCTGTGCCAAGCATTTTATAAATATTAGCTTATTTGAGTCTCACAATTATCTTAGGAAGTAGGTGCTATTATTATCCCCATTTTTCAGTTGAATAAATTGAGGAACATAGAGGTGCCCTATGCTGACTTTGAATTCAGGCCTTTCTGATAGTTGGCATGGTATTTTTTTCATGTTGGTACTTTTCTTTTCTTTCAATTAATTAATTAATTAATTTGTTTGTTATGTTTGTATACATCTGTGACCACATTTTATTTAATATATTTTTACATCATAAATAATTTATAAATGCATCTCCTAAGAATATATGCCATATGTATACCACTTTTACCAAAATTTATATAATGTATTTGTTTTGGTTATGTCTCGGCATCACCATACTGGATGTCATTTAAGACAAATGTTTTCAAATTGTAGTATAACTCAAGACGATTAATTTTTGTAAATTACATTATTTATATTAAAAATCCAATTTTAAAAATCATTTGATCAACTTCAAAACAGAACCTGATGATAACCCATTTAGAAATGCACATACCTACCTTTTTATACTTTCCCAGGGAATATTCTTTAAGCATTTTTCACATTTCCATCTTCCTCAACTACTCAATTTATAGATTTAAAAATAGGCACTACTTTCTCCTACCAGGTTTTAAGAGCTTTGGTAATTTTTATCATCATTTGACAGTAAATATTTTTTGAATACAAGGTACCCAGTCCACTACTAAGTACTATTAGAATTTCAAAGTCTGATCAGAAATAGTTACTATTCCAGAAAAAGGCGGTGTCCTAGAGAAATGGCTAATTTCACACAATTTATTCTCTTTTTAATGGAATTCATAAGGCTATTATGAACATTCACCAGTTTCAATTTGAAAATTAACAGCCTGGCAGATATTCTATAAATCTTGTGATGAGAATTGTCAAATATTTGATCTCATACATTTTTGACATGTATGCAGAGATGGTCATTTGTGATCTTTGGGAAAGATATTTCAGACACTGAATTTTTCTCATCAAAATATGGCTGTATTATGAATTCTCTCTGAAATCTGGATTTTCTCAGGTCTGATCTTCACAATGATTTATTTGATCTACTCCCAAAATAAATTGTTCTGAAAACTAAAATTTAATTTTGTGGTTAATAATACAATAAAAGCAGGCTAACTTTGTCATAAAAATGGTATTGTTTGGGGAATGAAGTTCATCATATGGGAAGAGTTTGTAATAAGAAAGATGTTGTCAAGTCTTATTTTTCATTTCATTACTCTTTGTTGTCTCTAATAGCACCTTAGAAATGATATAAAACTGACAGTTTGGGTGGGAATTGTATTGTCTTGTGGGAGATGAAGAGTCTGGTTTCTATCACTTCTGAGTGCTTCAGTTTTCTGTATGGAAAATGGAAAACTACCTGTCCACCTCCTGGGGTGCTGCAAGAGAAAAGCAGCTTCCATATTGAAAAAATGCATACAGTAATAGCTTTGTTAACAAAGGGGATGCATTCCAGTGAAATACTCTCTCATCAGAAACTCCATTATAAGGGGGTAGAAATCATATAGTTGTCATTGGGTTATGCTTCAGGTTATTTAAAAAAGATTATAGGGGGGAAAAGAGTGTTAAATACTGTTAATGTCACTATGTAATATTTGACAAGATCTCTTGGACATCTAGATAATTTGGCTGTTATCTAGGATCTCAGTCATGAAATGGAATCAAAGAAATAGATTGTTTATTTTTCACCAAAAGTGCCATATATTGTGATTGGAGATGCGGAGAGGTTTGTATTAAATTTATTTACAATTTCTTTCCTATTGCAAAATCAGTACTTTCCAGCTCTAAAATTCCCTTAAGTAAACAAATGAATGAACAGACAAATAAATGAATGAATGGGCAAATAAATAAATAAATAAATAAATAAATAAACAAACAAACAAATGAATAAATAAATAAATAAATAAATAGATAAATAGATAAGTAAATAAATGAATGCATGAATGAATAAATAAATAAATGGATGGGTAGCTAACTAAATATATGTGTTTGTGTGTATATATGGTATATATGTAACATATAGAAGCTAGAAAACATAGAACATACTGTTGTAATCTTTAGGTCAAAGGCCTGGATTAAGCCAGGAGGTGGAAGAAAAGAGTCACTAGTAAGGGAGGAAAGTCCATATGGGGAAGTAGCTGAGGATGCTCTGAAAAATTTGCCTCTGTTCGTTCTGCTTCCTTACAACTACGAACAGTTGGAATCTTTTTTCCTCCTTCATAAGTAAGTATAAACAGCTGAGAGGAAGCATTGATGTATATTCTAGTTGTCTGAGTACACATCTCTCCTCTTCTAAGACTGTGAACTCCTTGAGGTCAGGAAATATTTCATTTCTCATTTTTATGTCCTCAGAAAATAGTGCTGTCTTTTACATGACAAGAGCTTAGTAAATGTTTATCAAGTTAAGAGGAATTGATCCATGGCTACTGCTTACTTCCAAATTCAACTCAATAAACATTTTTAAGTCACTTTGCTAGGTGGTGGGACTACAAAGACAAATATAAACATTTCCTTGCCTTCAAGATGCTTACATTCCATCAGAATATGTCTAGCAGAAGATTTTTTAATTGATCTATCATTATATATGGAGAGATGTTTAGATACATCAGTTGCACACACTGATCAGAGTAACCTCTGATCCTTTTAGAGACACTATGGTATCTAAAAATACCAGGAGGCAACAGATTGGCTCTCTTATTTGTCAGTGTGCAAAGAACAGAATTTGCAAGTTCAGACCTGTCACCATATTTCCTTATATTTATCCACATACATATTGGAACCAAGGCACCAATATAGTCACTGCCTCCAAATATTAAACCTGTTCTGGGTTCCTGAAATACTACTACCCTTAAGCTTAATGTAAATATTCTTCCTTGGGAAGCAACCCTGTGGCATTTTATCAGGTCCATGTGAAAAAAATATGCCTAGGTTCTTATAGTGTCATATCAAGCATTACAAAGACTTAACAAGCACCTCTATGGAACTCAGTAGGACACATGCTAGGCTGCAGTTCTTGAAGGCTCAGGGAGAGAGTACTGCTATTTTTTTAAAAGTGATTAAATGCAGCTTTTTTTAGACCTTGAGTTTAATCAGGATTTTTCTTTCTTTTGTCAATTGTTCTCAGGCAAGTGAATTCATTTCCAAGTATATTAGGCGAATGGAATTCCAAAAGTCCCATGAATACCCTTCTAGCTTCATGACAACAAGGAGGACAGTGTAGTGTTCCAGATTAGAGAGCCCGCTTGGGAGGAAGAACGTCATAAGCTTGTTGCTGAATCTTAAAGACAGCAGCAAAGCCTCATGAAAAAGATGACACATAAGTTCATAGACCAAGAATTCAAGTATATGAATTCCTGGTCTACTTCCTTCTTTTAAAGACAGCTGCAGGCAACCCAACTTCTTTGAATATTCAAGTAGTTGATTTATTGACTGTGGTGAGTATCTCCACTCTGCCCTCTGGCCTTTTCCATTTGGAAACTTCCTACTTGAAGAAGGGTAAGTAAGAACTGACAGAAGCACCTTTCATGAAGCAAGCTTGGGCATGAGGTTAAAGGGACATAGACCAATTAGTTTAATTCCTAAGAAAGATAATACTTTAATAAAAAGAGTGGGAAAAAAACCCCACGGGGATTAGAAATGCATTCCTACATATGGAATAAAATCAATACAAAATTTTAACAGCATAAATATTCCCCCTCTGTATTAAAAGCTAGAGTATGGTTGGATGAAGTAGCCTATAAGGTTCTTTCTTTCATTTGCATTCTGTGCTTCAGAATTCTGCATAGGATTTGAAAGACTGATTGTAATATGATCAAAAGCAGAAGTTAATTTCTAGAGGGCAAAGGGGACAGGATTTTGGTCCTTTAATGGAAAATTGATGCATTAAAAGAAAAACTTCCAAATGGACAAATTAGGGGATGATTATTCAATTTACAAAATCATCTTTCCTCTATGTGCTAAAAATAAAGGCTTATTAAAAAATTTCAGTTCAAACAGAATTTATTTAACATGAAAAGCAAAGTATAATAATAATAATAATAATAGAAAAAAGCCTGAATCCAATACTAGCCTTCAGCCAGCCTGGGGCCAATAGCTGGGTGTGTCAGTGACTACTGATTGATACACTCTTGTGATACAGGCTATGCAGTGCTCAAACCTGGCTTGGTCAGCAGGATGTTAATAACATCATATCCAGGTCCTGGTCTACTCCCTAGACTACATGCAAATAGGGATAGGGTCCTCTGGACCATACAATAGATTAGAAGTAATAAGTGAGTTGTTTAAAAAGGTCAGGTTATTTGAAGATGCCAAATAAGGAAAGGCTAATGGCACAAAGTGCGTTGGAGATCCAAAAGAACACATCTGAAATATGGTAGCAATGGAATCCAAAGGAAAAACTATAAACATGGTCCAAGTATAGGCAATTTTTCAAGTTTCCAAAGGAATTTTGACCAAAATTTGAATATACTACTTAACTCAAGAAATAGAGTGAGTCTACCGGTATCCTTTTAAAAAACTAATGAATTTGTTAGTTTGTTAAATTAAAATTCCCAGGCATCTCCCTCCTTTTCCTCCCCACATTAGAGAAGACATCATTTGACCCCCAAAATTATATATGTATGTATAAAACTGTGTCTTGCTTGTTTCTAATTATCAGTTTTTTCTGTGGAGGTAGACATACATGAGTCAATCTTCAAACAATATTTTTGTTGTATAAAATATTCTCTTGGTTCTGCCAATTTCTCACTTCATAATTTCATGTAGGTCTTTCCACGTTTTTTTAAAACCCTTGTCTTCCATATTAGAATTAATACTATTACTAGAAGAGTAGCAAGTACTAGGAATTAGGGTTAAGTAATTTGCCCGGGGTCACATACCTAGGAAATGTGGGGGGCCAGATTTGAAATCAGGACTTCCTGTTTTCAGGTTTGGCTCTCTATCCACTGGGCCACCTATGTGCCCCTCTCTTTCTATGTATTAAAAAAAAAGTTACCTGCTTGTCGTTTCTTACTGTGCAACAGTATTCCATCGCAATCATGTCACAACTTGTTTAGCCATCCCCCAATTGGTGGGAATCCCCTCAATTTCCAGTTCTTTGCCACCTCCAAGAGAGTTGCTGGTGTTGTTTTGAGCCCTGACATAGCAAGGTGCTAACTCCACCTTCCTTGTTGCCCTGGAGGTACTGCAATTGTGGACAGCTCCTGTCTGCCATTAGCATTTCCTACAAAGGAAAATTACTGTTTATATTTAATAATAGACATATATAAAATTGCAAAGGATAAAGACTTAATTATGAAAAGATATTCTTTTTCCTTCTGGTTTCCAAATATACCAGGGTTTAAGAAACAGGAAAAAAAATTAGTGTTTGAGGAGGCAATATGCTCATTGGAAATATCACTAGAAATACACTCAGAGAACCTGAATTCCAGTCCTAGATTTTGCTAATTACTTCCTATGTGACTTTGACATTCAACTTTTCTGGGTCTCAATTTCTCCATCTGCAAAATGATGAGATTGGACCGTGTACCTGCTAAAGATTTTATTATTTCTAAATCTATGTTTCTACGATCCTTATGAGACAACTTCTTAACTTCTGGGGCAAAACTTTTCCAAGGATTGTTACCAGCAAAGCCTGAAAACTGTCAGGACTGCTCATGTCTTTCACAAGAACTGACATCAAGACTATCTTAGAGTCTTCAGAAGAACAGGTCTTTCATAAGCATGTGATATTTTGACCTTGCTTTGACCTTGCCTCTTAACAGATTGGATCCAATAAATCATACACAGACTTCTTGCAAACAGGAGTGTACATTTATTGAGTACATGAGACTAAAATATTCATTGATTGCTTTGGGGAATTCTGTGCTCAAAACCAAACATGCCAATCTATTAAACTAGGGATTCTCTACATTTTTTACCCGTTGGGTTTCTGTACTAACCTTCCTAAATGCTCTACTCACTCTGAAATAAATTAAATTCTAGAGTTTGTCATGCATGTACACATAAGAAATTGATTGATTTCAGTGGAATTATGTACTCATTAACCATGTATTCCTCATACCCCCATTAGTTTCTAGTACTTCCTGGGATAGACATCCATCATGTTGGGAACCACTCATTCTAATTGAATTCTATACATAAAGTATCTTATTTTTCACAATCCACAAAAATATCTAATCTATAATAATATCTACAATATAATAATCCAGGATATGGCATAGGGCCTGGCACAAATAGGTGCTTAAGAAATGTCTATTGAATTGAATTAATAAAAATTCTGACAATGTAACAAAGCAAATAAGCATCTGCAAACAGGATTCTTTCTGGAACTGTGAGAGTTTAGGTTATATATATATACAGTTCTCAGCCCATCATAAAGTCTTAGCAACTTAGGAAGAAGATATCCTCGGCAAATTGTCCAGGATTATAAAACCTCATAATCTATGAAGGACACTCTAGAAGGAAAAGTGGAAAGAGTGAAGGCCCTGTCCTTATTCTTTCACTTTTGACCACTTTAATTCCTTGCATTAAGGGCTATACTTTTCCCATTAATTTTCAACTCCTGGCAAGATGCTCTTATCCTTCCTTTCAATCTCAGTAAAGGAAACTGAATTTGATTGATTTTTTTCAACTGCTCAATAGTTCTTTGCCCATCCCAACCCTCTTGGTTTTCTTGTTGATAACCACCTTGACTCTGAGAGGCTGCTGGTAGAAGGAACTCCCTCTGCTTTACCCTACATCTCATGTTTTCTCCATACAGGCCTATGGCCAATATAGATCTTTGGGATATAATATCACTAAGTTTAAAAAATAGTGAAGCTAGAGAAATCCCACTCCATTTTCACAGAAATTGATTCTCCTAATGCAATTCCATACATATGAGTATGTTGTCCTTTGACTTTTCTTCTGGCTCCTCATTCTTGCCAGTGGATGATGTAATGAGGAAATTAGGAAATTAGATATTTAAGGTAAGATAACACCCAGGCTGTCTCTAAAGACCTGAGAGTTCCAACCATGGAATGAAGAGAAGGGAAGTTTTTCTCCTTGAGAGACTCTGGTTAAAGCTGTCCCAGTGGAGAGCCCAAGGAATGTGGATTCAACACAGAGGTGAAAGACCTGCCAGTGGAAGAGCAAGTGAGCAAAAAGATCAAACTGAGGTATTGCACACCCCAGTCTGAGTCAAGCTCTTTGATTTTACTATCTTGGATTTACCTTGCTATGGAGCTGTTTTTCCTGTGACCATCAAGAGGACCAGAAGTGGACAAAATCTGTGAGAGATCCTATTCCCTTCCAGCCATCAAGGCTGACAGTGTTAGAGCAGTGTAGTCTTTGACCTATCTTTCAGCCCTTGTGTTTGTCTTTTACTATCCTAGGTAGTATGATCTCTCCCCATTATCTCTTACCCCTATAGTCTTTATTTTTAATATAAAATGTTTTTGTGTGTTTAATATAATTCTTTAGTCCCAGTCTCAGTCACTGCTTTTTGTTGGTTTCACAGACTCCCAGGTTAGGTGGATCTGAGGTGGAAGTTGGTATCAACTGCCATTCCAAGATTTCCCATATCCTGTATCTTCGTGTGGTTTGTGTTTCCCCAATTTGTTGTTTCCAGTCTATTATCCTTGACCCAATCTGCCCCCCTGTTCCTCACTCTTTAAACCCAGTAATTATAAAAGTTACCCATAAAAATGATGATGGTGGTAATGATAGCTCATATTGAGAGAGATAGTAAAGAATCTAGGATGACATCTTGGTTGTCATCCTGAAGGTCTAGGAGGATGGTGTTCCCTCTATAGTAATAGGAAAGGAAAGAATTAAGAAGGGTATTGAGGAAAGATAACGAATTCTCTTTTGGACATACCGAGTTTAAGATATTTATTAGACATTCAATTTGAGATGTCTGAAAGGCAATGGGAGATGTAATAGGCAGCACTTTGAGTTTGCAAAGTAGTATATATAAATATATATGTATGAAATATATATTTGTTATCAAAAATATACATGTTTTCCCATTTGATTCTCACAACAACCCTGGAAGGTAGGTGCTAGAATTACCCCCATTTTATAGATAAGGAAAATTCAGGTTGAGAAAGATGAAGTGACTTTACCAGGCTCACACAGCTACTAAGTGTCTAAGACAGGATTTGAACTTGAGTCATCTGACTCCAAATCTAGGTCTCTGTCTGCTGTTCCACCTAGCTGCTTCTTATTATCACCATTTGCAATACTGAAATATTCTGCATTTGCATGATTTAAATACATTAATACTTTGGTAGATACATGGTATTCCTGATGATGGGTACTTCTTTCATCAATGCAGATAACCACCCATCCATGTCTTCTGATCTGCTTCCATGTCTTTTAATAAATCTTCTATAAAGAATCTACCAAACATCTGGAAGATGTGTAATATTTCATGGATATCAAGGCAACACTTAGTCTGTCTATTTATCACAGGCATCTAAGTGGTAATAATGGCCAGAGTACTGGACCTGAAATTAAGAAGAATGGATGGCCAAAATCCAAAGTTTATCTGACCAAAAAGACAGCTGAATAAACATGGCGGGTCAGGGATTTTTGTACCATGAAGATTTGTTCTTCTATAGAGAATGATCTACCTTCTAGAGAAGCCATTTTTTCTTGGGGATACCCTTGACATAAGTATAGGTCAGTGATGAGCAAACTATTCCCTTCGGGCCAGATCCAGGCCATAGTTTGCCCATCACTGCCTTAAGCAATTCCCTAATCACTACATCTGGATGTGGGGGCATAGTGATTAGGGAATTGCTTAAGGCAGTGATGGGCAAACTATGGTCTGGATCTGGGGGGGTGGGGAGGATCACTGGTATAAGTCATTCTAGGGCTGAGAAAAAAGGTATATTATTTAGAAGTTATTGATATCTTCTCAGTTACCTTTTGGGGCCACAATATCATCTATAATAATAATTATTAGTAATAATAATGACAACAACAATAATATTAGCATCTATCTAACACTTTAAGATTTGTAGAATGTTTTTATCCAGTTTTATCCTTGCAATTACATTGAGAGGATGGTGATATAAGCTCCTTGAAAATAGAGACCATATTGTTTTCTGATGTTTGTATCTATAGCACTTAGCATAGTGTCTGTGTTGTTCACAAGAAAAAATCTCAAAATCTGAAAGAGTCTTGGACATTTATTAGTTCATTTGGTAGAGGAGAGCAAATCTGAAAAAGGTGTGGCTCTCTCTTGCCCAGGTTCTAGAAGGCTGACATCATATGGGATTTAGACAATAATGCCCATACATGAACCATAAGTACACAGCTAAGAAGTTTTGCCAACAGGGCAACTTGAAAGCAATGTAGCTTGAGATGGACATGAGTAAATGTGAACATTCAATAAAATTTAGGAAAACACAAAGGGAACTCAGAACACAAGCTTGAGTGGATCCAAATCAAGACCTGGATGAGGAGACCAAAAACAAGAATATGGTGGATCCAGGACCTGGGAATCCAAGATTCCTTATAATCATTGCCAGCTAGAGAGTTGTCAAGGTCAGGATGGTATCCTAGGTTCAAATGAATACTATCACATAAAGTGAGATTTAAACAGTATAATAATGAATAAGTTTTCTAAACATTATAATAAATGTTGAATCATAATGTGTTCCTGATTGAAAATGAGTGCTTTTATAAATCTTATGTTTCTCTATTTTTCTCTCTGTTCCTCTCTCTCTCTCTCTCTCTCTCTCTCTCTCTCTCTCTCTCTCTCTCTCTCTCTCAATCTCTCTCTTTTCCTCCCTATATTTGTAAAATGAGAAGATTTTCTAAGAGTAGTAGATGTAAAAAAGAGAAAGGTAGTATGTTCCTTCTTGAAATCGGATTATAGGTGGATTTTGCTTAAATGTACATTGTGGAATGTCTTGGCTGTTTAAAAAGTTCTTGTTGATATAAAAACAAATAAATGTATTAATCTTATCTTCCTGATGTTCTGCTTACTTATGTTTACTAAGAATGCTGCAAAGCAAGATGATCATAGTAGGTTAATTATATTGTTAATCATAACTTTCCTAAACTTGGGCAAGCAATCAAGGAAATCTCAAATGTAGATACCAAAAATAAATAAATGAGTGATATAGTCAAATCTAAATAGAAATAGGAGCTACTAGGCCATACGTAAAGATCCCTGCAGGTCATATATTTAGAAAAACCAATCATTTTATGTGTGTATGTATATATGTGTACGTGTGTATAGTATAAACATGTAAGTATATGCACAAATATATACCTTTGTTATTAATATATCAACACTTTAAAATGGGATAGGAATTACATTTTAATATTGTTTAGGCTGCTTCTTGGAGTGTTGTAGGCCACAGGTGGCCTGTGAACTACATATTTGACACCTTTGGATTATAAGTCACCTCTAGCTCTAAATATATGAATCCATGATTCTATGATACCTTAACACTTTAAAAATCAATTCTTTGGCACTTTTATACTTGTATCACCTCAAACAGAGGATTCTTAATGTGGATTTAATAAGTAGATTTAATTAAAAAAACACTAACATAAGTGCAGAAATATTTTTAAAGGAAACCATGAAATTTTAATTCTTAAATTATTTAACCAATGTTTCATACATCAAAGATAAAAAAATGATTTCGGTGGGCAACTAGTTGGCTCAGTGGATTGAATGACAGGCCTAGAGATAGGAGGCCCTGGGTTCAAATCTGGCCTCAGACACATCCTAGTTGTGACATGTAACCTAACCTACATTGCCTAGTCCTTACCACTCTCCTGCCTTATAACCAATATATAGCATTGATTCCAATTCAGAAGGGAAGGGTTAAAAAAAAATCAATGATTTTGGCAGAGTAGATCGTCCCAATGCCAGTGAAGATCACAGTATCTTGTCATCTTAGCATCATGGAAATAATTGCAGTTTAAATACCAATATCTGTTCCAGGTAGGCGAAAAGTGGAGCAATTCTACAAATAATTGGACAAGACTTTTTTGAATTAAATTAACATACATCTTAATATTCAGATTCTTCAGTAAAAAGTCAGGAATAGACAAGGATGTGAATAGATATGCCTATGTCTACATAATATGCACGTATGTGTATTTGTATGTGAATACATACTCATATGTTAGAAAAGAAGGTGCTGGAGTACAAAATAAGAGAGACCAAAAGTTTATAGATTAGGTAGAAGTCTACAGTTCTATCTCATGAACACTTTATTCAAGAAAAGAGTTTTACAGTGCTAATTAGATATGATAATAGAGCTCATGCTCTGGACTTACTCTCCCAATACCAAATCGCTCTGGTAGGCTGAGTCCCCAGAGTATGGATGCTTCATTTCCCCTCAAGTATCTAGAGGTACCCTTGAAGTGTTGTGAGATATATTTCTAATTCTATAGCTCACGAGCCCCAACCAGTATATTCCACCTATACCCACCAATTATCACTTGATAACAATATTTTTAAACCCTTGCCATCCATTTTAGAATCAATATCATGCTTTGATTCCAAGGCAGAGTGGTAAAGGCTAGACAATAGAGGTTAAGTGACTTGCCCATGGTCACCCAACTAAAAAATGTCTGAGGTGAGACTTGAACCCAGAATCTCTAATCTCTGGACTTGGCTCTATCCACTGAGCCACCTAGCTGTTTCCAGTTTATAACAATTAAATATAAAATAGCTTTAAAAAAAAAACAGAAATTTTTTTTATTTTTTTAAAAGAGACAAATTTACAAGTCAAGTTGGAGCTGTTATAACTACATTCACTGTTTTCTTATTGTTATAATTTCTATTTGTAACTTATTTTGACTTTGGCTCTAACCATTTGATAATTTGATTACACATAAAAGCTGATTCTGATGACATAAAATATTATTATTAGATGGATAGATAGATAGATAGATAGATAGATAGATAGATAGATAGGTAGGTAGGTAGAATTGATGGAGAGAAAGAGTTGATGGATAGAGAGGTAGATTGATTGATGGATAGATTTATGGATGAAGAGAGATGGATGGATAGATAGATAGATAGATAGGATATTTGTACAGTTATTACTTTGTGCCTGGTACTGTGCTGAGCACTGAGGATTGAAATACAAGCAAAATAAGAAATATGAGCAAGAATACAATTAAATGTCTCTACTTTCAAGGACCTTCCATTCTAATGAATGGAAGACAATACATATAGGGTCATGGGAAGGAAAGGAAGGGAATCTCCTTGGGTACAATGAAGTGGTAGAGGAAAAAGAGGTAGAATTTGGAGACAGATGAGAGTGAGTTGAAGCATGGCTGGAATATTACCTGAAATGGTCATCCCAAGGAGGGGAATTACTACTGGCAAAGGGGCCCCAGGCTGAAGCAATGTAATATAGTGTAATATAGTGGCAATGTAATAGTCTGGGGAAAGGAGTTTATATAACATATAGCATATAAATTAAGCTATTATTGTTGACATTAATCCCGTCTTTAGCTTCTGGAACCCTGAGATTACTGGTGTACCTCCTTTACCTATCAGGAAAAAATTTTTTTATTTTGTTTTTTACTAGCTAATATTTTTTTATTAATTTGGGAAGCAAAGAAGCCCCAACCCATCAAATTATGTCAAAGCAACTTGAGATAGATTGAAAATTTTTAAGAAGAGAAAGAGATAGAGGTGATACAGTTTATAATCCTGGAGTTAACAAGACCTCAAGAAATATAATCAATACCCTCTGTATTGGGGTATTTTTTTCTCTCCTAAGACTGTGCCTATTCCTTAGGTGTAGAGGCCTCCTAGGGCTATGCTGTGTTGCTTACTTGTAAATAAGATAATATCTTTATATGATATAACACAGTTAGTCAGAGCTAATGAACTGGATCCTGGCAGGAATTAAGTTATCAATAGGCCTGGTAGGACTGATAAAAAATTTTTACCTGCCTTAGGGCTCTTGAGATATGGAACTTGATGAAATTCTCATTCAGGTGCATCCCCTTGTGGTAGGTACTATTCCTAACCACCAGGGGTCCCTGTTAATATGCCTTCAGGTCTCCCTAACTTACTATACAAATAAAGAATAAGGTGTGCTTTGTAAGAAAGAAAAGAATATAAGAAAAAGTTACAGTTCAATAAGTAATTACATTTTGATAAATATTCCAACAATCCAAATAATGTACTCCATGTTCAGGTCCTTACCACCATAGTGATAATGGCACAAAACTTATTATGCCCATAGACAAGGTACAATATGGATTTCATAAAGTACCCATATAAGTCTCAATGATAATGCAAAGAGATTTTGGCCAATTCTCTTGGGATTTTAAAGCCTTTGGGTTATAAATACAGCTATTTAGGGATCAAATGAGTTGATTCTTACTGGTATTCCATTCCATCACCATGATGGGCACATCTCTCTTTGTCAATGAACATTCTATTTAATAAGGTCTCTTCTGATCTTCAACTTCTGATAATGCCTCTCAATTTCTAGGAGCTAATGTGATATCTTGGGCATTTTTAACTTGGAGAAAAAAATCAGAAACAATTACTAAATGGATCAAAGTGTTACTGACATGACAAGGAGGCATAGAAGAAAAGGAGAAAATATATCAGGGCCAGATATTAATCAACTAATACAATAGGTATTGTCTAATAAGAAAGAAAAGAAGAAAGGAATGGAAGGAGAAAAGAGGAATGGAGAGGGTACAAAGGAAGGAAGGGAAAGGAGTGAGGAAGAGAGACAAAAGAGAGCAGTAGGAAGGGAAGGAAGGAAGGAAGGAAGAAAAAGGAAGAAGGAAGAAAGAAAAAGAAAGAAATAGAGAGAAACAAAGATAAAGAAACAAACAAAAAGAAAGAAAGAAAGAAAGAAAAAGAAAGAAAGAAAGAAAGAAAGAAGAGAAAAGAAGAGAAGGGAGGAAGAGGGAAGAAGAAGAGAGAAGGGAGAAGAAAGAGAGAAGAGAAGGGTGGGAGGGAGCAAGCAGAAGAGGAAAAGGAAAAGAGAAAGAAGATAGCAAGAAGAGGGAGGGAGAAAAAAACAAGGTCAAGGCTAGGTAGAGATGTAAGAGGAGAAGAAATGAGAAAGATAGAAACTGGAAAAGATAGAGATGTTAACTTGCTGTCAAACATTTGCCAATGTTGTCAGGAAATCCCCTAAAATGGCATCAAAGAATTTATTAAAAGATATAAAGAAATTATTCAACTTTGGAAATACAAGGAAGAGAAAATATAACTTTGGGCATGTTAAACTAAGATTGGTGAGATCAGACATATATCTTCATGGTCACTAACCAACCTTTCTCCTTCCAGGCAAGTGATTAAAATTGTAGTTAAAATTATCACTAAGAGACCTAGGAGCTGGAGTTAAAATCTTACACAGCTCTTCAAAGCCAGCTAATGACATGCTAAGCAGTAAATCCATGAAAATCTAAAAATGGCCAATGTGGATTGAATTTCAAACAGTGAATGGTAACCAGCTCTCACAAGAAACCATGATGTTACAAGCTGTGGGCTTCAGGGAAATTATATTTGTGCTCCAGAAGTGGAATGAGTGATGGTACAGAAATAGACTCAGAATCTGAGTAACACTTACAGTTACTTCTTCCTTTTCCTTTTCTCTCCTATTCTTCATGTAAACCTACTTCTTATCTGGACAGGAATTAGTATTAGAGTAGGTCATTGATGCCCAAGCAGAGCAGCTCTAGGAAAAAGCACTGTTTTTTCACTGCTCTGAAGTTTTTAATGTAATGTTGTTTCTCTTTCTTCCCTGAGGTATTGGTATGTGATTTGGAACAAATGATTACCTTATTTTGTTCATGCTAAATTCTAATTTTTGTACCTTGTGGCTTCTTTTTATATGCAAATAGAAGAATTTTTCTGGCTTTTAGGTAAGTATCACTTTCCTTTCTAGCTTTTCTTTTTTCCTTTCTTTTTACACACAAGTAGAATTATTTTGCCAGCTCTGGGTAAGTAACATTTCCTCTCTTTCTTTTTTAAATTTTTATAAATTTCTTTTGGAACATTTGTACCAGTCCTGAGTGACAGAAAAAATAGCAGCTAACAAGTCTTAGATTTTTCTCTTAGTAGAAAAAATCCCACTGCATTCACTATGATTATAAAAATATTCTGTCCCCTTGGGACACCAGTAGTCTTCAGACTGGAAGCCGCCTGAGCTGAGTTTCAGTAAAAGGTCCATGGAACTGGTAAGGGCAGCAATTTTCTGTCAGTATGTTAACAATGCGACATCTTGTTCTTCAGTAGCTTTCTGGCTTCCACCCAGCTACTCACTCCTTGAGATCAGTCAATCTTGGAGACCTTGCCTTAGACTTTTTCTTTCAAAAATCAATGAGAGACAACGATTCTGGAATGTTATAAGATATTTCTGGGGGCAGCATATGAGTTTTTAAACACTGGAGGGAGTCCACTTTAAAGGTCCATTGCTGATGGAAAGCAAGTCATTCTCTTAGTCTACCATATCACTTCACTGAAAACAAATAAAGGATTACTTCCTCTGGAAAAGGAAGTCTCAGAATAGTCAGGAAGCTTCTACAGGAGAAGCTAACAAGGATAGCCAACAGAAGCTGATGCGTCCTTATATCATTGAGGAATGAAAAACATAAGTGCCTGCCTCTGAACCATTGAATCCACTCTTGTGAATTATCTCTCATTTTTAGAAGCTGCATATTGAAATTTGTTAGCAGGTTATTAGTGTTGCTCAGTTCTCAGTTGCAACTTTTCACCTCCCATTGAAGGAATGAAATAATGCAGCAAGGAAATGTTCAGGAATAGATAATGACCAGTTGCTAAGCAAGTAGCCTTGGCCGAAGCTCGATTAAATGCCATGCTAAAAATACTATTCTCTAAGATCTGCCAGAGTTGATGTTTTCATCATCATTTTACAAACTTACAAACAAAGCACATTTCTTTAACCTTAATACCCCAAAGATTTTGCTGGGTATAGAATCCTGGGCACCTACAGCTATATTTGGGCAAAGAAAAGGCCCTGCAAGAAAGATGGTTAGAAAGTATGCCTAGACTACAGTCCGATCATTTTTTAAATGGTTGCTTTTGGGTCAGAATACATATGTAAGGATGGGATCCACTAAATTAATCATGCAACCCCCACCTAACAGAAATGCCTTTATCTAAGGAGAATACTAGTGTCCATTGGAGGTTTGACTTAAACATGAAAACAAGGCATAGAGACCTTTAATGAATAAATAGATCAATCAAAGGCAGGAGTTATGTTCTGATTGGTTGAAGAAACTCAGGCATACCCTCTTGGTTTGTAAAGAAACAGTAAGGTAGTTTAGATATGAGTATTACTCAAGAATTGAGCAGTTTAGTTGAGGAAATCAATCTAGCCAAACTTCTACTAAGGAAATACTTGAAGGAGGGCAGCAAGAGAAAAATCTATCCCCTTCTCCCTCAAACTTGGCCAGAGGTCTCTGTGGATTTTGGAGGGCCAAAGGACTTGGATTTCTTCCTGGTGGCTAGCAGAATCCCCAGAAAAGCAGTGACTGATAGCAATGTTTGTAATAGAATCTGAAGATACACTTGGCACGCTAAGGAAAATTAGCTTCAGAACTCTGCAAGGAATCCAGCAGAAAGCTAAACTACGTCTAAGGGGGAAATCTAGTTGATTCTAATAGAAGGATTCCAGGAACAGTAAATTACTTCCTTTGCCACAAGTGCTCTAAATTTGAGCCCACTTTTCTCTAGACTCAGTTTGTACTTATTTTGTTGGAGACTATGACCCAAGCTTTGGGGAGGATGTTTTGTTGTTTTTAAACTAATTGTTCTTTTTTGTACAATTGTTCTTACTCCACTTTAGCAAATGTCTTATTCCAGTGATGGTGAGCTTTTTAGAGATCAAGTGCTCAAACTGCTACCCGCATGCTGCATGTGAGCCCCCATGCCCCACCTTACCTTAGACACGGGAGGGAGGAAGCAAGTCCATTGGGCTGTTGGGCAGAGGGGAGGGTGACGTGAGAAATGTCCTCAGGCATGGGTAGATAGTGGGAAAGGAGCAGTTACCTCCAGCATGCTCCACTCTGGCATATGTGCCATAGGTTCGCTAACATGGTCTTATTCTAAGAGCTAATTAAGTCTAATTGATTACCTAATTGATGTCAATTGATAAACAATGTGGGAAATACCAGTAGGAGATCCTGAGCTTGTAGCACTAGATCAAATGAAATATTTGTAAAGCATTTAGCACAATGCCTAGGACAGAGTAAGTGCTTAATAAATTGTTCCCTTTTCCATTGCCCCTTAGAAAATCTGCTCACTCATCCAAGTCATTGTCTACCCTTAGAACTCTGAGGAGGAAAGCAATAAATGCCTTCTGGAGCAATCCTACCTACACATAAAAATGGGGATTTGGATATTCACTCCAATCCATGTGCTACAAATAAATTTAAATTCCAACCCTAAAAAAAGCAACATTTTTTACACTGGAAGCAATGTATGTATCACTCTGCTATGTAGGCATTAAGTTTGTTGTTGTTGAGCCATTTCAGTCATGTCTAACTTTTTCCTGTCCCCATTTGGGGTCTTCTTGGCAAAGATACTAGAGTGGTTTGACATTTTCTTCTCCACTTCATTTTATAGATGAGTAACTCAGGCAAATAGGGTTAAGTGACTTGCCCAGAGTCACATAGCCAGGAAGTGTCTGAGTCCATATTTGAACTCAAAACTCAGTCTTTGAGACTTCAGACTCTTCACTTTATCCACTGTACCACCTACCTGCCTTTGACAGAAAGTCACATAACTTAAATTTCACAAAGGCCCTCCAAACTATTGAAATTAATTTTAAAATAAACCAGTTTCTAAAAGATATAGATTCTTTACTCTCATGGGGTCCCCAGAAATGCCATGTTTGCTTGGATAGCACTATGTGGTAATAATAATTATAGCTAACATTTATATTGTACTTACTTTGCACCAGACTCTGTGCTAAGCACTTTACAAATATTATCCCATTTGATTCTCACAACTCTGGGAGGTAGATGCTATTATTGTTACCATTTGTAAAAAAGGGAAACTGAGGTAAATAGACATTAAGTGACTTGCCCAGGGTCACCCAGCTAACAAATAGCTGAAATATGAACTAAACTAAAAATTGAACTAAAGTCTTCCAGACTCCAGGTCTGGTGCTCTATCCTTTGTACCACATAATACATTCTTAAGCTCATGTTGTGAAAGAAGACACATATCTCAGATACAAGAAAAAACTCATGAAGGGAATAAGGTGAAGAATGGTATGTTTTGAACTCCATCAATTCCTTCTGTGGCAGTCAAGAGCCGTTTTCATTCTGAGTCCTCAGAGTTACTTTTTGAGGACAATTATCTCAAATCTTTCTTTACCTGTTGAACTTTAGAGTATCCCCCTGTAGCTGGGTTACTTAAAACCTCAGTGTTTTACTTTAGCAGCAGATATTACCTGAGAGACCTGGCAGATGTAGAGATGGCCAAACCCATCAAAGGCAAGAACAGCTACATAACATAATCCTGGTATGGTTCTGCAGCACCAGTAGGTACCCTTAGAGAGGAGAATGAAGAACCTCATTTTTGTGAGCCCCAAGATGCTTTGAGGTAAAAAGGGAGAAAAATATCATAAATAAGGGGTGTGGATAAAGAGCAAAAGGAAGAATAAAAACCTCCCTGAGAGACTTGCAAAGAAACAATCCACATGGAAGATAAAAAAGTAAAAGGAAGAAAGCCTACAGAAAAATAAAATGGAAGAAAAAGAGGTGATTGTGGGAAAGCAGGGATTTTTAATTGTTAGAAAAAGGAGGGATGAATACATTTATATAGATATTTATATTATATATATGTTAGAATTTTAAACTTCAGTATCTATACACTCTTGGGGTGTAGCCAGTCAGTCAGCAAGCACTTTTTAAATACTTATTATGTTTCATGCACTGTGTTAAGGACTGGATACAAAGAAAAGGCAAAAAAATATGGTTCCTGCCTTTGACAAGTTCACATTCTAATGAGGGAGACAACAGATAAACAATTGTGTACATAGATGTATAAAGGGGAAATGGGAAATAATCTCTGAGGGGAGGGAAGAGAGGTAGAGGTGGACTGGAAAAGGTTTCTTGCTGAAGGTGGGATTTTAGGTGGGTGCTGCTGGAGATTAGGGGAGAGAGCATTCCACGTATTGGGGGGGGGGGACAATCGATGAAAAGACATGGAGTCAGGAGATGGAGAGTTAAGCAGCAAGAAGGCCAGTGTAATTGGATGAGATTACATTAAAAGGTGCTAAGTAAGAAGACTGGAAAGGTTGGAATGGGCCAGGCTGGGAAGGACTTTAAAAGGCAAAGGGAAAACTTTATATTTGATTCTGTAAGTAACCTGGGTAATAGCAGCTAATAGCTAGAATGTATAAAGCATTGTGGTTTGCAAAGCACTTTACAGATTAGGGCAGCTAGGTGGCGCTATAGATATGGCGCGCCAGACCTTGAGTCAGGAAGCTTCATCTTTCTAAGTTCAAATCTGACCTCAGACACTTCCTCGCTATGTAATCCTGGGCAAGTCCCTTAACCTTGTTTGCCTTGGTTTCTATGTGTAAAATAAGCTGGAGAAGGAAATGGCAAACCATTCCGCTGTCTACCAAGCAAACGCCAAATGGGGTCACAAAGAGTGGAATTGCATGTTGGCTATGGGAGGGGGTGATAAGAGGGGAGGGAAAGAACATGAATCATGTAACCATGGAAAAAGTTTTATTAATCAATAAAATTAAATTAAAAAAAAAAACAAAGAGTGGGATATAACTGAACCACAATGAACTACACGTTATTTCATTTGATAGTAGGAAAAAGTCCTCCATTTGGAGTCAGGGATTCAAGTTTAAATCTCAACTAGGCTGTTTACTACCTTTGTCTTTGGCCCTTAGCTTTTTTTTTTTTCACCTACAGAGTAAAAAGTTGGAAGGAAACGATCTCTAAGGTCTCTCCCAGCTCCACTGTAAATCCTATGTTGCAGGGATTTGGGCTACCTATTACAAACGCATATATTTGAGATTCAGAGAAAGCCAGGTCCTGAAGATAGAAAAATTGAAATGATAAGATTTTTAAAAATATTTTCACTTTCCCATTTACTTGTCTGTTTCCAGAGTTTTCAGCGATATTCTGTTTACCACAGACTGAGAGCTGAACTCTCTTTTTAAAAAGGCAGATTCCAAGCAACTGCTTTAGAATCAATAATCTAAATAACTTTAGAGACAGGGAGGTTGTCAAGATGATAGTAATTCAAGTTGCACAAATGATGCATGCCCAGATTCTCAGAATCTTGTGAGAAGAATACATACGACTAGTCTTCTTTGAAATGTCAGAGTGAACATTTATAATCCCCTCATGATAAATGCAGTCTCCGTGTCCCTGTAACGCTCCCAGAAGATGAAGTGGCCCTGGTAAAGGTAGACTACCTCAGTTAGCAACATACTGTGATGGACGAGAACGACTGGCTGGATCATATTCAACAGGAGAGAGATCAGTGGAGAGGAGAGCTTTTCAACTCAAGCCAGCCCCAGCTTGCTCTTTGATGGGCATCGATGAAAGCTCAAATCCCCCTGGGAGTGGGGTCTCGGCCTAGTCAGTGGCATTTTAAAAAATGATTTCACATGTCAGAGAAAAACAGTGAGACCTGCCAGGAGGCGAGAAGATCTAATCTCAGCTGGGCAGGGCATATGAGGAAAATAGACACCAGCCCAATTTCAGACTTCTCTGTCAGGAGTTGCTATACTCCTCAGAAGACAAACACAGAAAATTGAGCCAAGTGTATCATGTAAAATCATTCGGAAAGAGCATTTAATGACCATGTCCTCCCTAAGTGAAACTATCAGGCGCTGGAATGAGCTAATTTGCCAAAATCCAACTCCTAATGACCAGGCCCAACACAAAGATAAAAGGTGTGCCCCCTTTCTCCTAGGTTGTGGCAATAACTTTGTAATTAGTTTTCCAGCCTCGAGTCTCTTCTCTCTCTCCAATCTATTCTTCACATAACTTCCAAATAGATATTTCTAAATTCTCAAATCTGACCATTTAACTCACTTGTTCTGTTATGGCTCTCTATTATCCATAGGAGGAAGCACCTAATGGTTCAGTGGATAGAAGTCTGCATCTAGAGTCAGAAAGACCTGAGATCAAATCCATCCTCAGTCATTTACTAGCTATGTGACCCTGGACTCATCACTTAACCTCTGTTTGCCTTAATCCACTAGAATAGAAAATGGCACGCCACTCCAGTATCCTCGTCACAAAAATCTCACAGATTGTATGGTCCATGGTATCATAAAGAGTTGGACATGACTGAATGACTGAACAACTATTGCCAATTATCCATAGGACAAAATAAAAACCCTCCATTTGTCATTGTAAATTTTGGCTCCGTGGAATCTTTCTAGATTTCTTTCACTTAACTTCCTCCTCTCATACCCTTTACATTCCAGTTAAAATAGCTTGGTTGCTAGTCCCTGCATATGACATCCCATCTCCTTCTACCATGCCCTTTCAAAAGATGGCTCCCATTCCTCGACTCTTCACTTTGTGCTCTACCACCTTCTGGGATACCTGTGATTTAGCTCCCTTCAAACCTCAGCTGAAGTATTCTGTCAGGAAGTCTCTCCTTAGTAGTAAGGTGGGTCTAGAGTTCTAGTCCCAGAATCAGGAAGAACTGAATCCAAATTTGACCTCAGGCACTTAGTAACTGTATGACTATGGACAAGTCACTTAGCCTCTTTTTGCCTCCATTTCTTCAAATGTAAAATCAGTTTCAATGAACCAAGAGAAGACAAATAATTGTTTAAATGAATTGAGAAAAAGATGCAGCCCCAGAGAGATGCAATATCTTGGGGGAGGAGGGAAAGTGTAGTCCTTGATGGAAATGAGGAAGGAGAAATTTATGGAATTTCAACTGGGAAACACTTCCTTCTTTTCTATTAGATGCCTTTCAAGTGTCATTACCTTGCTCTCACTTCCCAGAAAGTTCCCTCACCCCCACCAATAAAAAGGGTCCGCGATGACCTACCTGTTTTCCTATACCCTCAAGACAACTTGGGAGAATATGGTCCAAAAAAAGCAGCTAGTGTTATGAAGAAATGGGTAATCTTGGTTAAGGGAGGGATAAAGTTATGAGGTGATTGGAGGAGGAATAAAGTGGATAGCTGAGTGTAGGGATGAATGAGGTAGGTGGTATACAAGAAGACAAGGGAATAGATGGGAGTATAGGAAGGCAGCTCAAACAGGCTTATTCACTGAAGGCTGGAGACAGAGGATACTGAGGAAATAGGCTGGGTTCTTCAGGCAGGGAAGATATCTCTGAGTTACAAAAGGAGTTGGGCCAGTCAGAAATATTTTAAATCTGGCTGGAGGGCTTCTCTTGTTAATTTCTAAAATCCCTTTAGGGAGGAGTCAAAGGGCTCCTCCCTGCCAGTGAAACTGATGGCTGCAGGAAGTCTCAGGTAGGTACTTCCTGCCAAGATGGATGCCTGTGGTTCCCTCAAGAAATAAAAGGAAAATAATTCCTTTCCTCTTCAGCCCTTGCCTTAATCTTCTATACAATAATTCACCAGAGGCTTTGAGTAGGTAACAAAGGGGATTTATTAATGTCAGGGATAATCAGAAGGAGAGAGGGGTTTAGAGTTTTGTAACAGCCACTAGGGAGAATGCTGATGGTGGGGGAAGGGTCACAGGAAGGGTTTAGACTGAGAAAGGCCGTCTCTCCCAGTCAAGAAGGTTTGACTGTCTTTTGAAATAAAGTATTTATCAAATCACTAAATTAGGGGTTGCTTGTTTTAGGATGCCCTACTTGCTTACAGAAACTAAACCCACAATGTCCAACTACCAAACCCACCCTTCCTCCCAGGGCCCAAAGGGAAATTCAGGGAAAATAGCAGGGATGTAATATAGAGAGATCAGGGAGAGGACCAGAGAAATCAAATAGGTCCAAATGTTCCAAAAGACATAAACACAGGCCAAGGCAGAGCCAAAAGCAAAGCCAACAAGCAAAGCCAAAGCCAGAAGGCAAAAGCCAGTCAGTTGGAACTTCAACACTACTTAATAGCCTCAGGCTCCAACTGCTTTTCTGAAAATTCTAAAACCCTAAACTTCCAGGGCTGCTTACAGTTTAACTTGTAAGAGCCAAAGGCTTCTGCTAGCAACCCTGCATTACACTAGGTGATAGAGTAGATGTTTTTCCTAGAGGTAGAAAGATCTGAGCTCAGACACTGATCAGCTGGGTAATCCTAGCAATTCACTTATTCTTTCTCTGACTCAGCTTCCTCCTGTGTGAAAGACTTTATAGCACCTACCCCCCAGACTTTTCATGAAGATAAAATGCTTTGATATTTGTAAAGTCTTTTGCAAACTTTAAAGTGCTCTATAAATGCTATCATCCTCCTCTTCCTCCTCCTCCTCATCATTATTAGCTATCCCTTCTCAAAATGGCACCTCACAGCAGCTAGAACCCATAGATTCCAAGTTCTGAAACTTCATTGAACCTCAGCATCATTAGGAATATGGCGCTTCTGCATTGCAGAGCACCTTCTTACTGTTGTGTTCATAAGATGATGATTATATTATTTTGTATCAAATACCACCTGGGCAAATAGAACAGATCCACCAACCATGAACCAAGTAGAATGGGTAACTGACCTACTAATGTCATTTTGAAGAACTGAGGAAAGCATCCACCATATATATAATAAGGAGGAAATAAGCTATAGAAAGCCAATTAATGGAGTAAAGGAATCAGCGGGGGTCCCCAGGCCATTCTTTTAGATATATTTTTTTTTTATTTTTTAAACCCTTAACTCCTGTGTATTGGCTCCTAGGTGGAAGAGTGGTAAGGGTGGGCAATGGGGTCAAGTGACTTGCCCAGGGTCACACAGCTGGGAAGTGTCTCAGGCTGGATTTGAATCTAGGACTTCCCGTCTCTAGGCCTGAGTCTCAATCCACTAAGCTACCCAGCTGCCCCCCCCCAATTCTTCTATAATAAAAAAAATTACTGAGCCTTTAGCCAAAGGCCAAATTCAAGACAAAAGAAAAAGAAAAGCAGTACTCACATGAAAGAGAAATAACATAGTTGGACTAAGTGCAAATATCTAAATAAATTAATGGTGATAAAATAATGTCTCTAAAGTCACTTTTTAAAACTCTATATAAATGTCAGATAGAAGAAAACCATATTTGAGACAAATGTAAACATTGAAACACTTAAGGATTGCAGATGTTTTTGACTGGAAGAGATGTCATCAGTTACTTGTTCTTACCCTCTCTTTTTATAGATGAGAAAACTGAGTCTGGGAGAAATTGTGACTTGCTCAGGGTCATATAAATAGAAAGTGGCAATGATGGGATTTGAGCCCAGGAGGCCAACCAACTTGTAACCCTGTATATATTCCATCACACCTTTGTAAACCTTAAGGAACCATCTGTACATCAGTATTATTTGAGCTAATGCCTTACCCTGACATGGAGGTTACAATGGGTGCTCTAAGGCTTTATTTATGGGTCTGTCAGGGAACAATCTGTCTGATGTCTAAGGACCAACCTAGTTATGTTTGAGAGGCTGATCATCGGGTTGATCACCGAAAGCTCTTTTGGCCACAACAACTCTCAGAGTTATAGAGAATACAATTTCCATCCATTGAAGTGCCTGGATTGCCACCCTCTAATGATATCCTGGTCACAAGGTACTGATCTATATTGGCAGAAGTTGATGAAAGCCCCTCACACCAATGAAATCACAGGTATAGGGCCTATCACTATTATAACTAAGCCCTAAGTAGGGGGAATAATATATCCTGTGAAGTGGTCACATTATTTGAATTCATACTACTTGGTGTTATAATTATATGTAAAATATGATTATTGGTTCCAGCCCAGTGGAAACCATGCCATGAATATACAACTAACATAACTACTTCATAGGATTCATTATTTGCTATATTTTCATTTTCTAGGTTGATATGAGATTTACAATATGTTATAAATTGCAAAGTGTTCTATAAATGAGTTCTAACTATTTTTCAAGGCAACAAGGACAGTTAGATAATGAACATTTATTAAATGTCTACTGTGTGCCCAAAACTGTGAAAATGGTGCTGCTGATGACTGTGATATAGATTAAAAAAAAACTCTTCCCTTCTATCTTGGAATCCAAGGCAGAAAAGGGATAAGGACTAGGCATTAGGAGTTAAGTGACTTGCCTGTGGTCCCACAATTAGGAAGTTATCTGAGGCCATATTTGAACCCAGGACCTCCAACCTCTAGCCCTGGCTCTCAATCCACTGAGTCATCTAGCTGCCTCCAACACTTTTGATATAAGAAAATTAGCAATGAGGTGAGACAGTGGATATTGGGAAAGACCTTTATTTCAGAGCATGAGATTTTATGATGGAATTCTTACCTGTGATCTATGTGAGTTTGTTTATTTTTTTTTTTGAGTGCTAGAACATATCCTGTGTCTGAAGAAAGCCCCACTGTATACCATTTGTAACTTCATGGAGGATGAACAAATTATGCTGCTGAAAAGAAGTTGGATATTTTCTGTGACATGGCTTCTCAGGGACAATCAAGAACCTTGTTTGAGGCAAATTCCTTAGTCTGTTTCAATAAGGATAACTATGTTGGATCTGTGCTCCCTGATCTAAAAAAGGGTCAAATCTATTTACTGCTGAAAGGAAAAGTCACCTAGAATGGATCTAGCCCATTTGCCTTGTGGGTTTTGTTACTGCTGAGCAAACCAATGGTATTTTAAATTGGCACTGATTTGGCAACCCTAATGTTGGGCTGTTTGCTGTGCTTATTCCCTCAACAACTCAATCATGACTGCAAAAACACGATCAGTATCAGAGATGTACAGCGGTAACTCCCTTTGGCAGTGCTGAACTCACCAACATCCATCATGAGATTTTCTACCATCTTTCACAATTGAATATCTGACTTTTAAAAGTATTTTCATTTGATCTGCAGCATTTCTGCAGCATTCATCTAGAGCAATCGGGTGTTCTTTCTGTAGTCAGGATGCAAAAAGAAAAGGCCAATCATTCAAGTGCTTCATGCAAGGCTGCCCACAGAGCAAAATTAATAATGGTTGCATTTGCAGGATGACTCTGTCACATCACATAGGCGAAATCTGACTAATTCAATTCCTCTACAGTAAATGACCTGAAATATTGTGGCTGAAAACTCAAAACACTATGAATAGAGTACAACTAAACAGCCCTCCATTTGCCAACCCATTTTAAAAAACACTGGCAGAAATTTTTCTTGGCTCGATGGGATTTTTTTTTTCAAATAAATCTAACAGAGTTCTGCCCTTCGAATTTATCCATTTTCTTCTTTGGTGGATTCTAATTGGTTCCCACTGTGCCCTGGCAGCTACCAACCCAATCATATGCCAGTTTAATCAGCTCGAGGGATATTTAACAAATGGTTAGTTATTTCACTGTGTACTGATGGGTAGCTATAACTATTCGTTTTTCCTGTCATCCGGCTGGGGCCATGGTGACAGCCTGGCATGTGATTTATTTTGTGGCAAGATTTTCTGTACCACACAAATGATAGGCCACCTTCCCTACCATTTCCTCTATCACTCCTATAAAAAAAGTTAAGAGATGGACTCCTGGTCATGCCAGCAAAATGCTGAGCACTAAACTGTCAGTTTGCAAAGTAGATTTGTACTTAATTCTTTATGACACAGGACCCCTATAAAGATGTATTGCAATGGGATAATTGGGTGCTAATTCATGCCATCCTTTCTGAATGAGCACTTAATCAGGTAAAAAAAATGTAATAGGTCTATTCATCAGATGTTTAATGAATGAGCTTTAAATAACAACGCATCATGGAAAATAGCTGGGAAACATATGAATCCCAGCTTTTGTTTGATTTTTTTAAAAACCACTTTACCCATTAGAGAAATAATTGTACTTCATCCTACTGTTTATGGAACACAAAGATTTAACTTTCTGGCAATAATCTAGAAAGAAACAAAATGGAAATATGCAAATTTTCAAGGAACATTCAATATCAGAGACTTTTCTTATTTAAAAGAGCTTACATTCTTTGATCTTTTCAAAGTGAATGGATTGACACCAAATATGGAAATCATCCCACTACAGAGCATGTATGAATAGTGGGTTCAGCATCTGAGCAAAAGTACAAATTAGTGAGGCAGATGAGAAAGTCAAATGATTACAGTCTGGTCTTTGTCTGAAAATAGATGATATTCAGACAGGAGGCTTTTTCTTCTGCTCACCTGAAGAACACAGTAGCATTGTGACCTTTAAAATGTAAGGATGGCCAAAGGCCAATAGGCAAAGGGTAAATTTTCAAGTCAGATAATTAGACAGATGAGAAAGAGAGAGAGAGAGAGAGAGAGAGAGAGAGAGAGAGAGAGAGAGCTGTCTCTTATAC
>NC_058134.1:64610407-64621635 GCF_016433145.1 Gracilinanus agilis | reverse complement strand
GATGAGAGAGAGAGAGAGAGAGAGAGAGAGAGAGAGAGAGAGAGAGAGAGAGAGAGAGAGAGAGAGAGAGAGAGAGAGATTAGGAATCTTCTAATCTTTCTTCCTTGTATGAGGAAGAGGTGGAAAGATTTTCTAATACCATAGAGTCAAAAAGGTTCATATGACCTCATGAGTTCAAATCTGTCCTCCAACACCAACTGTGTGATTGAGCAAGTCATTTAACCCTGTTTACTGACAACTTAGATGAAATGGATGAATATTTTCCAAAAAAATTGGCCTAGATTAACAAAAGAGGAAATAGTATGCTTAAGTAATCCCATCTCAGAAAAAGAAATTGAACAAGCCATCAAGGAACTTCCTAAGAAAAAATCCCCAGGACCAGATGGATTCACAAGTGAATTCTATTAAACATTTAAAGAACAACTAATTCCAATTTATACAAATTATTTGACAAAATAAGCAATGAAGAAGTTTTGCCAGACTTCTTTTATGACATAAAATCGTACTGATCCCAAAGCCAGGCAGACCAAAAACCAAGAAAGAAAACTACAGACCAATCTCCTTAATGAACATAGATGCAAAAATCTCAAATAGAATACTAGCAAAGAGACTCCAGGAAGTTATCACAAGGATTATTCATTATGATCAGGTCAAGGATGGTTTAGTAATAGGAAAACCATCCATATAATTGACCATAGATGCAGAAAAAGCCTTTGACAAAATACAATATCCATTCCTCAAAATAATAATATATATTTAAAACCATCAGCAAGGTGGAGTTGTGAATTGATCCAATCATTCTGGATGACAATTTGGAACTATGCTCATAGGGCTTTAAAAGACTATCTGCCTTTTGATCCAGCCATAGCACTGCTTGGATTATACCTCAAAGAGATAATAAGGAAAAAGACAGGTACAAAAATATTTATAGCCACACTCTTTGTGGTGGCAAAAAATTGGAAAATGAGAGAATGTCCTTCGATTGGGGAATGGCTGAACAAACTTTGGTATCTGTTGGTGATGAAATACTATTGTGTTCAAAGGACTAAATTACTGGAGGAATTCCATGTGAACTAGAATGACCTCCAGGAATTGATGCAGAGTGAAAGGAGCAGAACCAGGAGAACATTGTACACAGAGACTGATACACTGTGGTACAATTGAACATAGAGACTTCTCTACTAGCAGCAATGCAAGGATCCAGAGCAAGGCTGAGGGACTTATGAGAAAGAAAACTAGCCATATTCAGAGGAAGAACTGTGGGAGGAGAAACACAGAAGAAAAACAACTGCTTGAATACATGGGCTGATGGGGATATTATTGGTGTTATAGACACTAAACGATAACTCTAGTCCAATTATCAATAATATGGAATTAGGTCTTGATCAGTGAGACATGTAAAACCCACTGGAATTGTGTGTTGGCTAAGGGTGGGTTAGGGGGGTTTTGGGGAGAGGGAAAGAACATGAAATATGCAACTATGGGAAAATGTTCAAAATAAAAACTTTTTTTAAAAATTTAAAAAATAAAACCATCAACAAGTATCATCTGCAATGGGGACAAGATAGAAGCCTTCCCAATAAGATCAGGAGTGAAGCAAGGATACCCATTATCACCTCTATTATTTAATATTGTCCTAGAAAAGCTAGCAATAACAATTTGAGAAGAAAAAGAAACTGATGGGATTAAAGTAGACAATGAGGAAACTAAACTATCACTCTTTGTAGATGATATGATGGTCTATTTATAGAACCCCAGAAAAACCCAGTTTACCTCAATATCCTCATCTATAAAATAAGCTGTAGAAAGATATGACAGATCACCCCAGTGTCTTTGCTAAAAAGATCATAAATGGGGTGAAGAGCTAGACAGGACTGAAAGAACTGAACAACAATTTAATACAGTTGGAAGGAGAGAGATATTCCAGGGATATTTATTAGCAATTTTCTTCTTTGCTCATCTCCCCAAAATGAAGCTAGAGGTCTAGTGGGAAAAATAAGAATTAAATAGTAGTCCAAGAGATAAGAGATCTACCTCATATACCTAAGCCTTTCTCTTAGGTTCACAGAAAATATGGAGTAATTTAATAAGCACTAGGAATGAAGTACCAAAAATGCCTCATCACTGGTCCTACTATGATGTCATTCCCAGAGGAATAATTCCTTTGGCACTGAAGGCAGTTAAGCTATTGTGAGCCATTAACAACAGTTAGAGAAATTTAGTCTTCCTAGATAGGGTTCTTAGGATCTTGGGGACATACTCTCTAGCATAAATTCAGTTAGCTTAATGGTAATCTGATAGAGAGTTTGGAGGCATTTAGGGATGTAGCGCATATAACCAAGCACAGAAAACTGTTTATGATATGGCTGAAGTGAGGATCTGAAGATTGCACTGGGTTCTTTATTTCCACTGCACTACTTTGGATTGGCTTTAATCATGTACCTAGCATCCTCATTAGCAGGCAACTCATCTTCATCATCCATACCCTCAGTACCCTTTGCCCCTGAGAGCTGGAGGTTGGAGCAAAGAACTTCTCCCAAAGCCTCGTTGAAGAGCATTCCCAGGCCAGTCCTTGCTTCATTTCCGACTCAGCTGAAGTCTTTTGAAATGGACTCTATTATGCACCTGAACCAAGTACCTTTTCTCTCACATCCTCAGCTTCCCCAGTATGATATCTTTCTTCCATTAGATTGTAAGCTCCTTGACAATAAGGGATGTCCATTTATTTATTTACTTACTTTATTCCCAATGTTTAGCACTTAGTGGGTGCTTGATGTATGTTTATTGACTATATAGGATTCTCAGTTGAAAGACCAGGGGTATGTTATGAACAAAGTACTTTGTAAATCTTGTTCTACAAATGGGGCTTGTTCTTGTTAGCATTACCAAAGTCCCCCCCTCATACCATGCTACCATTATTTTGAAATTTAATGAGGTTTGTAAAAAATTGTGTTTATGCCTTTCAAGTTGAGGGAGGTTATAACCAATCTTGATCTCTAAAGGGCAGAGACTGTATTTTTTAATGTACTTTGTATCCCTTGTGACATATGAAATCAATGATTTTATAAGTCATTCAAGACCAACTCCTGAATGTAGAGGGACCATAAGGAAATCAAGGATGAAAATAGAAGGATTGTAGCAAGTCCTACCTATGCATAGAGGGGAAAATATGGTGGAAGGAAGGCTGGAATGGAAACCAAGAAATCGGGTTTCTACTCTTTGCTTTGGTACTGATTGGGATACTGGCTAAGTCATTACATTTCTCTAGACCAGGGGTCAGCAACCTTTTTGGCTGTGAGAGCCATAAACGCCACATTTTTTAAAATGTAATTTTGTGAGAGCCATACAATGCTCACAGGGTGCTCCTGTAACAGCGCCTGAAAAAAATTGGACTTTATGGCTCCTGCAGAAAGAGCCATATCTGGCCCTCAAAAGATCCAGATATGGCTCGAGAGCCATATGTTGCCGACCCCTGATCTAGACCACAAGTCTTTCATTTCTAAAATAAGAGAATGAACTAAATAATTCTTCATTTCTCTTCCAATTCTAACATTTTATGATTTCTGCTCCAAATACTATCTCCTAGAAGTGTAATCACATACATACATTTGTTGCCATTTGTCCCCTCCATCTTTATCTCCTTCCCCTCATTTTTCTCCAAGGTGGTCTCATTTCAGGAACATATGGAAGAAGCATGGAAACGCAGGGTGAGAATTCTATTGTCTGTGTGTGTGGTTTTTCTTTAAATAGTTCAATTGTTCTCATGCCACTCATTAGCTCTGAACCACATATTATAGTCAATGAGACCTATTTGATTTTGTGTTTTAAAACTAAATCTTTCCAGCTGTGATGGCTATGTTCCTTAGTTGGGAAAAAAGAGATTCAACTATCTAATAGCCTAGGGTAGTTTATTCTTAAAAGGAATAGCCCTTAAAATTAGAATATCTTCTGTTACTAGATGTTGCCTAAGACTCTGAGAATTTAAGTTACTTAAATAACTAAGAACCAGTATGTAGCTGAAACATAATTTGAATCCAGGTCTTTCATACTCCGAGACCAACCAGTTCTCTATGCACTATTCCATGCACTCTGCATGAAGTGGGAAATTTTGCCTATATACACATACATATGTATTAACATATATTATAATAGAAACTATGTTTAAATTATATATCTATTATCACATTATATATAATTATATATTATATCATATAGTTATAAATATAGTATAAAATTATATATGATTATAACATTATATAATTATAGCATAGTATTATAATGTTATATATACAGATGTTACACATATATATGCACACACATATATTTATGTATAAAATCTATAGGATGTCCCAACAGTTTTAGTGATGTTTTAAGCTTTAATAGCTTTTTAAGGTGCATTTCTTGAAACTTTAAAGTTCATTCTTAAATTTTTACAAAGTTTCCCAACAGAAAGTGATTAAACTTTGAAAAAAGTTTAAAGATTAATTGGAGGGCACTGTTTCAGAACTGATACTTTAAGAAAGACTATTAGAGGTTCTCTTTTAAATTAGTTTAAAGGTTTAAAATTGGGATACTTTTAAAATATTTTCTTAATATTTCTAAAAGATGGAGGAGAAGGGGCAGCTGGGTAGCTGAATGAATTGAGAGTCAGGCCTAGAGACAGGAGGTCCTAGATTCAAATTCAGCCTCAGACACTTCCCAGCTGTGTGACCCTGGGCAAGTCACTTGACCTTACCACTCTTCCACCTAGGAACCAATACACAGAAGTTAAGGGTTAAAAAAAATAAAAATAAAATAAAAGGTGGGGCGGGGTGGGGGGGAGTCAAGGGAGGCCTTAGTCAGCTTCCATAGGAGTCACTTTTCTAGAGATGGAGATTTCTGAGCAGAAAAGTGACATGATCATTTTCGTCTATGTGTTAGGAATTGCATTAATTTTCTCCCTTCATCTATTCTTTTAACTCACCGTAAAGGTAGGGAGTTCTTGTCTACCCAACCCTACCCAAGAGGTGGTAGAAAGCTATTTTAGGTCATTTAAATCACCTCCACCCTATTGTACCTAAAACTTACAAAATTTCAGAGATGATTTGGGGAAAACGGGGACATTCCCAAGCTTTCAGTTTAATGGAGATGCTAACACAGAAATATGTGATTGGTAACTGGGAGAAGAGGGATACTAATCTATAAAGTCACCCTATTCTAACAATGTTGAGAACAGGAACCAGCTCAGAGGGGAGGCAAGTAGAGTTCCTACTCCTGGACAAACTTTTGTGTGAAACTAGAAGTTATCAGGAGTAATAATGAAAGGAAAGGTGAAAGAATGAAGGCGTCCTAGTCTGACATTTCACTGTCTGCCATCTTGAATAGGACATCCACAAGAGAAATCTCCATCTCTAGAAAAGAGGAATCCAGTATGTTGGGTACCACAGAAAGTTTCTTCTCTGCAAAAGAACATCATGCAAGAGAAGGAGTGACAATGAACACTGCCTATTGGGTACCACAGAGAGCCATAGTAAACAATTGAAGAATGAAAAGAAATATCACTTGCTGAAAGCATTAGCAAATGCCTGAGTCTGTACAGGTCCCTGGAGAATTCTTCATTAACAGGATTGACAACCTTCTAGGAGACTTATGAATTTTGTTTTCTGTGGCTGGTAAAATATTTCCTTGAGTTTAAACTCTGTGCTTATAAGGGGAGTTGATTCAGTCAACAATCTGAAGGGTGGTGTCATATAGAGAAGTTCTCAGATTTTGGTGGGGAGAAAGCCAGAGAGATGAGAAATTCCACCAAAATATTCTCTGAGTCTTAAATGTCACATGAGAGTCTCTAATGTAAGGTTTATTTCTGGGAATTGTGTAGAGTTAGATGAAAACAATAACCTTCTGTGTTTTTAGGGGTCATGGTTGATGTCCTTTGCAAATATCATGACAGATGTGATCCCAGAAGTGACTGCATTTTGCATTGCAGCATGGAGGTAACCAACCAAAAATGACTATCCAGTTATTGGAGGGTTGATATGCAGAGATAAGGACAAAACATCACAAAGAACTGTTGCTTTAGGGGTCTTGGGTGCCCTGAAAACTGGTGAGAATACCATTAAATAGACCACAGATGGTTCTAAACTCTCTGAGCAGGTATATAGAGTACTAGATAGACTTCTCCAGAAGGTAGGAAAATGTTCTGATATCCTGCATGAGTGAACTCAAGCTATGAAGATGTCCATTTATCAAGAAAGAGGTGCCTGAGTGATGAATTAGGAGTTACAGGACCTGAATTCACATCCCAATTCTGCTAATTACTACTGTGTGACCTTGAGCAAGTCACTAATTCTCTGGGTCTAGTCTTCCTTATTTGCAAAATTAGGGGCTTGTATTATATGGTTTTGAAGTTTCGTTTTAACACTATGATGTCTATTATTTTGAATAGTCACAAGAAACAAAAGATAGGCAAAAGATATTTCCTAAATAATCTACTCAAATTTTGATTCCATGATTCACATCAAGGAAGACTTAACTGAACAACCCACTGCTTTGGAGGCTGCTTTCCATTCCTTTTGACCAACTCCTACTTCCAAATAGAATGAAGAAAGGTCATTTGGGGCACCATCACTGTGGGCAATATACCCAAGAGGAAGATACATCATTGGTGTCCTAGAAACTGATCTACAAGATAAATTTGGGGAAATAGTGTCAGGGCTAGGGATGATAGTTAACCTTGAATCCAAAAAAAAATCTCTACCCCTATATCACTGGTTCATTTCACTAGGACTCATAGCACCATATACAAAAGGGAAAGCAAAGTTTGAAGCATACCAGATAATTATATTTAAGTCATTTATTGAGGAAAAACTGGAGGCATATGGCTTTACAACAGTTGAGGCTTTTACCCCGCAGGGTTATATCTGAGTAGTAGCAATTAAAATTATCTGAAGAGACTGATTCAGGGGTAAGAATATATCAGTTTCTTGATTATATCAATTTATAAGTAAGGCCAGTAACATAACCAATAAAGTGGCATATAGGTCAATGGCCCTGAGGAATGACCAAATCTTGGCCAGGAAGCTTAATAAATAGAGTTTTAGGAGATCGTTTTTCAGGCCCTTTCTTGAACATCCCAAGACTTCTCTAATTGGCCAATAGCTTATTTAAAAAGTAGTCCATTCTTCTCTACTAGCAGCAATGCAAGGATCCAGAGCAATGCTGAGGGAATTATGAGAAGGAAAACTAGCCACATTTGGAGGAAGAACTGTGGGAGTAGAAACACAGAGGAAAAACAACTGCTTGAACACATGGGCTGATGGGAATATGATTGGGGATGTAGACGCTAAACAATAACTCTAGTCCATCTATCATAATATGGAATTAGGTCTTAATCAATGATACATTAAAACACAGTGGAATTGTGCATTGGCTAAGGTGGGTTTAGGGGAGTTTGGGGGAGAGGGAAAAAACATTAAACATGTAACTATGGGAAAATATTCAAAAGAAAAAAATTTAAATAAAAAAAGAAGTCCATTGCCTATTATTGACAATGCAATGATCCAGAATAATTCTGAGGGACATAGGACAAAGAACGCTATCTACCTCTAGAGAAAGAACTATTGGAGTCAGAATGCAGATGAAAGCATTCGATTTTTCTGTCACTTATTTGAGTTTATGCTTCGTGATTTGGGTTTTATAAGATTACTCACTTACGAAAATGAACAATATGGAAATATGTTTTGTATGATAACAAATGTATAACCCAGATCAAAGTTGAATCACCTGCCAACACTGGGAAGGGGAAGGAAAGGAATAGAGGGAGATAAGTTCAATCATATCACTTTGGAAAACTTGTGTGGAAATTTGTTACATGAAATTGGTAAAAAATAAATTAAAATATAACATAACATAAAATAAAATAAAATGAGGAAGGAATAAAAATAAAATGATGGTCTTTACAATTATCAACCCCCTCCTCATCCCCATGTAATTGGGGAAAACATCCACAGGAAAAGAATGCTTGTCCCCTTCATTTCTTAACCAAATTCTGTTAAAGGAGAAGGCATTCTTTGACATTTCTAAGTACAAAGGAAATGCAAAAAGCAGTAGACTGGATGGAATCTCTAACCCAGATGGAAGTGACAGGAATACACAATAATTTGACCCTAATATACAAGTATTGAGCTCTCTCTACTCCAGGGTCCTGATAAAAGAATTAATACAGTATATGAGAAATAAATTCTCCCAGAGCACATCTGGAGTTGCCAAGGGGAGGTTATGGCCATCAGCTATGTGGGGGATATAGTGAATTCTTTGTGTCCTCATAGTATTTCTGGAGTTTCAGTTGTCATTTACACAGACACCAGCCCCTTAAAGATAACTACTGAGTACCGTAGGCAGCAAACTGGGGCAGGGGAGAGAGAATCTGATGTTCTAACTATCCATGCATTCTACACAGAAGCTCATAAGAGGATAGCAGACAGTGCTGGCAAGGTACAGCAGTTTTCAGAAACCCTGCACTTCCAACTTATTATTCTATTAGCCGTCAGACTCAGACTCAACTGGATCATGAGAAATTGAAATTGTGGGCTTGCCAATAGTCAAGAGATGAAGAGTCATCTGTGGAAGAAACAGAGTTAAGGCTGGCATGTTTTCATGGCATAAGTGGTGTATAGGGTACGTGCAAAGAACACACTCACTATTCACCTCCTTGTCTTCCAAGCATTCTGAGAAATTTCCCAGAAACTCCTCTCTTCTGTAGAGGACCTAAGGAACTCTTTAAAATAACTACTAGTCAGGTAGTTACGGGTTAAGATGGCTGCAGAGTAAGAAGCAGCTCTTAACCTCTCCTGACCAAAACACACAAAACTCCTCAAGGGGACATAAAAACAAGTCCAGACGAATGGAGGAACCCCACAACAGGGCACAGTGTGGAAGGTACATGGAATCGAGGCATTTCCATGCTATAAATGGGTGAAACAGCTCTCACTAAATCGCGGGCTGAGCAACCACCCCACCCCCACCCCCTCCACACACAACACCTATAATGCCAAAGCCAGCTAAAAAGAAATAGAGCAAGTTTGGGGCACCCATCGAGTCATTGGCAGCTCCGGGGCCTGTTCTGAGAGCAGCAAGATTTAGGACCCCAAAAAGCTAAAGAAAACACACAAACACTGAGCGCAGGAGCAGGACACAGAGAACGGACACAGGACACAGAACACCGGCTCAGAGCGCAGGTGCAGGCGGAGGCGTGGATGGAGGCAGACACAGCCACAAGCTAAAGCTCTGAAACCCTGAGTGGGGAACCAGTGCAGACGGGTATGCAACTGTGGAAGCAGCGCCCTGAGACTTGTAAAGAAACCTCTGGCAGAGGATCAAGCAAGGGGATCCACCAGAGGGCTTGACCTTGGAAAAAAACAGAACTCAGACCACAGGAGCCAAAAGACCGCGGACAGACCCTGAGCGCGAGGATAAAGCTGAGAAGCTGCTGGGCTAACGATGGCTACCCAGTTTCAGGAAATTCAGAAGAGAAAGATTAACAACAAGAAAAAGAAGTCTTTAACACTCGACAACTTTTACACAGAGAAAATCCAGACAACCAAGCAAACAGAGGAGGAGAACAAACAAGCATCCGGACCCTCCTCAAATAAGGAAAACTCCTCACAAGCTATGGAAGAGTTCAAAACAGAGATTTTGAGGAAAATGGAAGAGATCTGGCAAGAAAATAACAGTTTAAAAGGTAGAATCTTGCAAATGGAAAGTGAGGCTCAGAAGCCAAATGAACTGATAAGCAAATTGAACACCAGAAATGACCAGATTGAAAAGGAATACCAGAAGATTATAGCCGAAAACTAGAAGATTACAGCCGAAAACCAGAAGATTACAGCCGAAAACCAAAAGATCATAGGCGAAAACCAAAAGATTATAGCCGAAAACCAATCCTTAAAGGCTAGAATTGAGCAATTAGAAGCTAATGATCTCTCAAGACAACAGGAACAAATAAAACAAAGTCAAAAGACTGAAAAAAATAGAAGGAAATATGAAAATCTCAATGAGAGAGTGACAGACCAAGAAAACCGGTCTAGAAGAGACAATTTGAGAATAATTGGTCTTCCAGAAAAACCAGAAATTAATCAGAACCTGGACTCCATACTAACAGAAATAATTCAGCAAAATTGCCCTGAAGTCCTACAACAAGAGGGCAATATAGACATTGAAAGGATCCATAGAACACCTGCGGCATTTGATCCAGATAAGAAAACACCCAGAAATATAATTGCCAAATTCAAGAGTTTCCAAGCAAAAGAAAAAATCTTACAAGAAGCCAGAAAGAAACAATTCAAATATCAAGGAGCACCAATCAGGATCACACAGGATCTGGCAGCCTCCATGCTAAAAGATTGCAAGGCTAGGAATACAATATTCAGAAAGGCAAGAGAGCTGGGCCTGCAACCACGGATCAACTATCCATCAAAATTGACTATATATTTCCAGGGGAAAGTATGGGCATTCAACAAAATTGAAGAATTCCAGGTATTTGCACAGAAAAGACCAGGGCTAAATGGAAAGTTTGATATCCAACCACAGAAATCGAGAGAAATCGAGAGAAATGAAAAGGTAAATAAGATACAGAGGGGAAAGAAAGAAAACTTATAATTTTTAAATTTGCCTTTTTAAGGGCCTCAGTGAGATCTAATTATCTGTATTCCTATGTAGAGAAACGTTATGTATAATTCTCTGTAGTGAACTCTATTCACTATTATAGTATTCACTATTATAGTAATCAGAAGAATAATTCACAGGGTGAGGGTGGAACACTAAATAATCTAAGATGACATGGGGGATGGGAAAGAGGGGGTGAATAGCAGGGGACACCAAGAGAAACTTGAGTGAATAAGAAAAATAGGAAATTCTATTACACACAAAGAGGGCATGGGAGGGAGAGGGGACAAATACTATTATAAGAAGGAGAGGAAGAGAGCATTAAGAGGTAATACTCAAACCATACTCTCAGTGTAATCAACCCGGAGAGGGAAGAGTAGCTATACTATCCATTGGGGCATAAAACTCTTATCTAACCCTTCTGAGAAAGTTAGAAGGGATAAACCAAGGGGAGCAGGGGAGTGGGGAGGTCAAAAAAAGGGAGGGGAGAAGGAGGAGGGAATTCATAAGGCCTTTAAAAACAAAAAGAGGGGGAAAAATAAGGGAGGGGGTAGAAAGGGAAGTTAATCAAGGGAGGGGATAAGGGA